>NW_011484839.1:551375-558363 GCF_000754665.1 Bison bison bison | reverse complement strand
CAGTAACCACCTTTGGCCTCCTCCTAGACACAGCGCGTCCGCTGGAAGTTGACTCTTCCGCTATCTTGGACCTAATTGGTTCTAACCAGTATTCGTCATGTCCCGGCGCCATATGTCATTTTTTTTTAAATTTTAAAATAAAATAAAATAAAATAAAATTTTTAAAAGAATGTGCCCTGCCCCCTCCCCTCCTGTTTCAGGACCACCATCACAGCCTCCAAAGACCACTTGTGGCACTGTTCATTGCATTTCAGAAGTTTGCTTCTCTTGATTTAGTTCTTATTTCATTTTACATGTGGGGCTTGTACTTCCATGACAAACAAAGCACTTGTGCCATAAATTCCTTCAAAAACGGAAGCAAAAGTCCATTTAAAAATTATATAGTTCCCCTAAAATGAACATTAATGCTGCCTACTTCCCCTTCATCAAATCTACTAGTCTTCTACTGGAAGCCTCGAGATCTGCGCTCTAAACTTGGCTCTGCCATCCACTTCCAGTGTGATGCTCACACACACACACACGCACACACACACAAGCCCCATTTTTCTTACTTGTTAAAAAAATAAAATGGGGGTAGATTTTGAGATTTTACCAACGAGTAGATTTTTTTAATGCTTTGAAAACCAACCTATGATTGCCAGGATTTAATTTTACCAAAGACAGGGACTTATCCAGTGGTCCAGTGGTTAAGAATCTGCCTTGTAATGCAGGGGACACAGGTTCAGTTCCTGGTCTGGGAGGTAAGATTCCACGAGCCATGGAGCAATTAAGCCCGCCCAACACAACTACACTGAACCCAGGCACCCCAACTAGAGAGTCCATGGACCTCAGCGACAAAGATCCCACATGATGTAACAAAGATCCCGAGTGCCGCAACTAAGACCCGATGAAGCCAAATGAATACATACATTTTTATTATTATTTTAAAAAAAATTTTTTTAATTTTTACCAAAGATTTTTTAAACATTTTTACCAGACAAACCAAAAGCATTTGCCATCTACTACCACTATTTTATAATATAAATGTAAAATATCATGTAAGAAACGAGTTGCCAGTCCAGGTTCGATGCACAATACTGGATGCTTGGGGCTAGTGCACTGGGATGACCCAGAGGGATGGGGTGGGGAGGGAGGAGGGAGGAGGGTTCAGGATGGGGAACACATGTATACCTGCGGTGGATTTATTTTGATATTTGGCAAAACTAATACAATTATGTAAAGTTTAAAAATAAAATAAAATTAAAAAAATAAATAAATAAATAAGTAAAGTTCATTTAAACATTAAAACAAGGGGGGAAAGCAAATATTCCCCAACAATTTCCATTTTAATAGCTTGCTTCTTTTGCTTCATTAGGAAAACTCATTGTTTGTCCTTTTTTCCATTTTGCTTCGGACTGGTGGAAACGTCATCATAGATTGGCATGAGCTTGCAATGTGTATTTGCACACCTGCAGCTTCCCTCCCAGCTCTGATTTTGCAGATGATCACTGCAACAAGTAATTAACCGAGCCTCAGTATCTTCATCTTATAAATGGGCACAGAGAAAGAGATCTACTTCCCAGGGTTGTTATGAATGTGAAGTGAAAATGTGGTTGTAGTAGTGTTTAAAAAAAAAAATCAAAGTATCATCCCTACCACCACCTTTTAAAATCCGTTTTGTTCCATATTAAGCAATAAGATTGCAATTATGGATCTCCCAACTTTTTCTGTAACTCTTCAGCCTTGACTGGCTTAATTTAGACACTGAACATTAGTTTAACAAAGTGCTTTCATGTTTATGATATTGGATTAGCAAATTATAAGCTATCATATGAGGCTTTTGAGAACACCCAGACAAATGGCCTGCACACAGGGAACCCTCATATAGTCACCATATGGGCTTCATTTATTAAAGCTTTGGACCCTGAGCTTGGGGAGAGCCAACCTCTTTACAGAGAGACTCCTGAGGATTGGTTGCTAGGAAGCTACAAAAGCTAGTGTTTTTAATGAGATTTAAAGTATCATAAATTATATATTATTTTCTGCACTTAGGACATTCATAGCTCTTTGGTTTATTTTGTATTTCATTTTGCATTGGTGACATATAATCCTTTACATACAAAATGCCTTGCATAAGAATTCCCTCGGATATCAGAGCAAAATTACATTTCAAAATTATTTTTCTCCCTAAAATAAAAGTTCACATTTCTTTGTCTCCTTCTGTGTGTCCAAGGCAGGCAATTGCTAAGAATTTATTTTCTCCAGCTTAAAAAAATATTAATCCCAGCCTTTACCAATAATAATTACTCAAGTGAATACCGTGAGTTGAGTCTGGAGCTGCTGTTAATAAGAATTCTCATAATTCCATTTTCTGATGAGAGTTAATGTGGGTTCTGCGGGTTTAATTCCACAGATAATTACGGAGGCAGTATTTAAAAAGCCTGTTTAGTTGGTACCCTTCCTCAACTCCCTTCAGTGTTCAACATTAAATAAAGAGGCAGTCATCCCACAAAAGAAATTCAAAAACTATTTGGTTTAACTGCCCATCTTTAAGGAGGAGAGTCATTATGCAAATATGGTGCCCAGAATCGGCTGGGGGAGATCTGCTCTGTCTAATCTGCATGATAAAAGACAGCTCCTGGTCATTGCAAAGGGCTGGGGCATATTTCTGCAGAGAGCAGGCACCAATAGGACAAATTAAGAGAGAAGTTTTTGATTAAGAAGTTGTCTGGATCGGGGGACCTTGGTGAAATGACATTTTTAACATCATTGGAAAGCAATGGTCCCTGAGAAACATCTGTTTTCTTTTTTGCTTTCCCTCTGTAACTTGTCTTCTTCTCCACCACTAGTTTCTCATATTAGGCACCTTTCAGAAACGTTTCTATGATTTAACTCAGCAAGCTCTATTTTTCACTTTTAACAACACCAAGGGCTCTAACAAGGTACAATTAATTCCAGTGAAAGTTTAGGAAGAGGTTTAAGTTGAGACAAGAGGAAATCTGGGAGGCAGGGCTGCAACCATCAGCAACTAGATGCAGGACTGTGGAGGCCAGGCCTTCTGGAAATGTTGAAAATCATCTTTGTCGTGCCTTCACTGCAGCTGCTTTGCATACTACCCCCCATAGTCTTCCTCCAAGAGCAGGGGCATCTGACAGAGCAGGCTTTATCTGCCTCAGGGTTCTGATCTCCACTTTTTCAAAATTAATTTTAACTGAGTATACTTGCTTCACAATGTTATGTTAGTGAATCCGCTATATACATGTATTCCATCTTTTTTGGATTTCCTTCCCACTTAGGTCACCACAGAGCGCTGAGTAGAGTTCCTTGAGCTATGCAGTAGTTGTCTGTTTTTGACTAATTATCTGTTTTTTACATAGCAGTGTATGGATGTCAATCCCAACCTCCTAATTCACTCCACCCCCCTTTCCCCACTTTGGTGGCCATGTATTTGTGCTCTACATCTGTCTCTACTTCTGTTTCTGATCTCCGCTTTTGATTGCTTGATGTCTGGACTCAGCTGACCCCTCACTGGGTTAGGAGCTGACCAGCCAGAAATTTGAGCTTCACTCTGCACCCTGGTTCCCTGTTCCTTCTGCTCTGCACCAAAATATCCTTTTCTGATTGCACTCTGAAGTAACTGTTCATAGACTTGTCAACTTATGAACTATGTCCTTTAGCTGTAATTTCAAGAAAACCATGAGAGGGTGGAAGGATGACATGGAAGGCTGGAACAAGTGGCAAAATGGGAAAAGTAAGAACTTGTTGGCAGATTGAAAAGAGCACTGGAAATAGAAAAAAAAAGATCTGAAAAGATATATATATAAACCAGAATCATTAGAGTGACTATATATGAGTTTGAAGGTTGATTTCTATTTCCTCTCTCTCTCTCTTTTGTTTTTTTTTTTTTTTTGGTCTACTTGTCTTTTCTCTATGTCCTACAATGAGCACGCATTACATTTACAAATATTTTAAATATTGGTGTTTTTTTAAACACATATTGATTTCCCATGTTAATACAGCTATATGAAGCCTTCGGATGTGGCTGCATGAGCTTAGAGCCTCTTGAACTTCAGCTTCCTAATCTGTAAGGGAAGAATCCAGTTCTGAGGTCTCTTCTGGGGCTCACGTGTTGAGTCATCTATGAGTATCAGTTTCATCCTAAGGATAAAATAAAAATAAAGAAGTAAAAGGATAAGGAGGCAAGATAAATCTTATTCCTACTACTCAGCAATATTCAAGCTGTAAGAGTGCTTGGAGATCTTCCAAAATGTTCCTGTGGAAGAATTATTTGAAAAGAAATATTCCACTAAGCAGAAAAATGGTTGAGAACCTCTGATCTATTTTAATGCCTCAGATAAGAAATAAGTGGCTCAAGGGTGACAAGCTGGAAGAAGACAGAGCTAGGATTGGAACTTTGATGTCTTAGAACTGTCTGAAGCTTCTTCTACCAAATTAAGCGCTATCTTTAATTTATGATATTTCCTTATTTGACCCCTAAATAAGGTGACCATTCATTGCAATTTGCCTCAGATCATCAAGGTGTATGGTTGTTATCCCAGTGCAATCATTAACAACATCCCTTTTGCTCTCAAGAATGTCTGGAATTGGACAATAATTTTATAGTCACGTCGCTCACCCCGTAGCCCTCTCTCAGCCTGACAGCATGACAGAGCTTGACCCGATTTCCTCCCTGATGTCTGTCTTCATCAGAGAAAGGATTGACCCTAATATCTTAGCGTCCATCCTCATTCATGGGTAAACTTATGGTCTGGGTGATAAAAGAGATCTCGGGAGACACAGACTTGGGTTCAACCTCTTTGCTCAGGAATCAAACTCTTTGACAAATCGTGAAACACCATGCAGAGAGAGGCCAGACTTGCTTAAAAGGAGACCACCGGATCCACGTGGTGCAGCAGCCTCTTTCTTTCTGAAAGGAATTATTTTGTATGTAACATGGTTCATATTCCTGCTAGGCAGTCTTGCCCAATCAGCCTCTTTCATTCATTTGTTTGATAATTATTATGTGTCAGGTTCCACGTTAGACCTTGAGGAGAACTATATCACAGTCAGTGTTCCCAAGAAGTTCACGGTTTAACTGGGGAGAAAAGGGTAAGGATGCAGCTTTTACATATCACTGACTCATTTTACCACTTTAACCTCCTCCAGACAATATTCCATGTAGCAGACACTCGAAAAGATTTGTCGAATGCATATATGACTGAAAAAAATGCATTAACTAATAATGCCTTATTCTGTAATCGCATTATGTATGTATTTCTCATCTTCCAAAGGATAGAACCATATTGTGATGGGCATGGTAGACTCAGAGAGACAGTAATCTGTAACAGGTTGGGTCTACAGGCAGAACTCCTGGGTTTGAATCTTGGCTTTTCCATCCGCTAGCTGCACAACTGGGGCAATTTACTTGACTTCTCTATGCCTCAGTTTCCCATTCTGAAATTAAAGATAATAATAGTAGCTACTTCATAGGGTTGTTGAGAGGCTTGAGTTAACTCATGCTAAGTACCTGAAGCAGTAGCTAGTGATGGTGTTGTGTGGGTAATGTTTAGCAACCAGCTTTCTAGTGGTTACACACACACACACACACACATACACACACACCAATTTGTTCCATTAGCTGATTTCAGTAGTGTAAATGCTCCCACCACCAATCACCATCAACATGACATCACTGAATACAGAGATGGGAATAGATGTGCCCTATCTATTCCATGAGCCAGCTCTCCACTGAGTTCTATCTAATGAGATCGTGTACATGAAAGCATTTCCTAAACTTTCATATGTGTAAGTCTGCTGTGTTCATCTTTTCTCTGTTTGTGGTCCCTATTGAGTTTAACAGATGGTAAAGACATGAGCTCAGCTTCTCAGTAATTATATGAACAAGCCAACTACTCTCACCAACTTCAGCTGAGCATCAAGGAATTAGGGAGGTCACTTCACAGCCCTGTCCACTGTGCATGATGTTGTCAGGTTTCTTAGAATGATGCCACAATAACAGCCAATTTTTAAAAACTTACTATAGTCTAAAATATCAGGTGCCTTAAACACATCATTCCATTTTACTCTCAGAACCTTGAAAAGTCAGAAATATAACCCCCAATTTATAGATGAAAAAACTGAGGCTCAGAGAGGTAAAAACACACTCTTAATCCACCACCACTAAGTGACAAAGCCAGGGTTTAACCTTGGTCTTTCTGATGCCAAAATTCACACCCTAAACCACTTACATTTATTATTCCATGACCCTTTTAGGTCTTAAGGTCATTTTAATTTTGGCTATTGGTGCCAGTAGGCAGGGGCTCCCAGGTGGCTCAGTGCTAAAGAAAGAATCTGCCTGCCAATGCAGGAGACTCAGGAGACAAGGGTTTGATACCTGGGTCAGGAGGACACCCTAGAGTAGGAAATGGCAACCCACTCCAGTATCTTTGCCTGGAATAATCCAAGGACAGAGGAATCTATCAGGTTACAATCTATGAGGTCCAGAGTTGGACATGATTGAAGTGACTTAGCAAGCATGCAGAAAGAGAGTTTAGAGCCATATCAACCTAATGCAACGTGTGGACTTTGGTTTAGACCCTAATTTGAGCAAACCAATGACAGAAAGTCATTTTGAAATCATTTGAACACTGAATATTTGATTATATTAGGAAATTAATGTCAACTTTTCAGGGGTGTTAAAGATATTGTATTTATGCTTTTAAACACTTCTTCTCTCCATGCTGAAATATTTATAGATGAAATAATGGGATATCTTGTATTTGCCTTAAAACACTCCAGGCAGAGATAAGGGGTGTAGAGGGAGAAAGTCAGGGTTGATGAAGCCAAAAGGGCTTTATTTTGACAGTTGTTGGATGATAAGTACAAGAGGATTTTTTATAACATTCTCTCTACCTTATATACATTTGCAGGTTTCCTTAATGAAAAGTCTTTTCAACTTTCTTTTTTTTTTTTTTTTTTTTTTTTTTTTTTTTTATTTTTTTTTTTTTTT
>NW_011484839.1:549294-551239 GCF_000754665.1 Bison bison bison | reverse complement strand
GGCAACTCGTTTCATACATGATATTTTACATGTTTCAATGCCATTCTCCCAAATCTTCCCACCCTCTCCCTCTCCCACAGAGTCCATAAGACTGTTCTATACATCACTGTCTCTTTTGCTGTCTCGTACACCGGGTTATTGTTACCATCTTTCTAAATTCCATATATATGCGTTAGTATACTGTATTTATGTTTTTCCTTCTGGCTTACTTCACTCTGTATAATAGGCTCCAGTTTCATCCACCTCATTAGAACTGATTCAAATGTATTCTTTTTAATGGCTGAGTAATACTCCATTGTGTATATGTACCACTGCTTTCTTATCCATTCATCTGCTGATGGACATCTAGGTTGCTTCTATGTCCTGGCTATTATAAACAGTGCTGCGATGAACATTGGGGTACACGTGTCTCTTTCCCTTCTGGTTTCCTCAGTGTGTATGCCCAGCAGTGGGATTGCTGGATCATAAGGCAGTTCTATTTCCAGTTTTTTAAGGAATCTCCACACTGTTCTCCATAGTGGCTGTACTAGTTTGCATTCCCACCAACAGTGTAAGAGAGTTCCCTTTTCTCCACACCCTCTCCAGCATTTATTACTTGTAGACTTTTGGATCACAGCCATTCTGACTGGTATGAAATGGTACCTCAACTTTCTGAACCAGAAACATAAGAATCCTTTCTGACTTTTCCACTTCCTACTTTCCCACCCCCTCCCACCACACTGTCCCATTCAGTCACTATGGAAGGACTCTTTTACATACTACAAATTTTCTCCTCTTGACCCAACAGCAACCACCTTAGTCCAACCCTTATTTCTTCTTTCCTGCATTATTGTGATGGCCTCCAACTGTCCCCGGTCTCCAAGCTCCTGAGCCATCATCCTCTGTCCCACCAGAGGAATCTTTCTAAAATGCAGATCTGATCAAGGTCCCCACTACCTACAACTCTTCAATGGCTCATCTTCATCTACCAGGATGAAGAGTCCCACAAGGCCCTTCATGATCCATCCGTTGCCTACCATTTCAGCCTCATCTTCCCATCTTTCCCTGAAATAAGTAGCTTCCAGTAATAGCAGGCTACTTTACCTTCATTTGGCAAGACTTCCAGTTCAGTTCAGTCGCTCAGTTGTGTCCGACTCTTTGCAACCCCATGAACTGCCGCATGACAGGCCTCCCTGTCCATCACCAACTCCCAGAGCTTACCCAAACTCATGCCCATCGAGTCGGTGATGCCATCCAGCCATCTCATCCTCTGTCGTCCCCTTCTCCTCCTGCCTTCAATCTTTCCCAACATCAGGGTCTTTTCAAATGAGTTAACTCTTCACATCAGGTGGCAAAAATATTGGAGTTTCAGCTTCAACATCAGTCCTTCCAATGAACACCCAGGACTGATTTCCTTTAGGATGGACTGAATGGATCTCCCTTCAGTCCAAGGGACTCTCAAGAGTCTTCTCCAACACCACAGTTTAAAAGCATCAATTCTTCTGCTCTCAGCTTTCTTTATAGTCCAACTCCCACATCCATACATGACCACTGGAAAAATCATAGCCTTGACTAGACACACCTTTGTTGACAAAGTAATGTCTCTGCTTTTGAGTATGCTGTCTAGGTTGATCATAACCTTCCTTCCAAGAAGTAAGCATCTTTTAACTTCATGGCTGCAATCACCATCTGCAGTGATTTTGAAGCCCAAAAAATAAAGTCTGACACTGTTTCCACTATTTCCCCATCTATTTCCCATGAAGTGATGGGACCAGATGCCATGATCTTAGTTTCCTGAATGTTGAACTTTAAGCCAACTTTTTCACTCTCCTCTTTCACTCTCATCAAGAGCTCTTTAGTTCTTCTTCACTTTCTGCCATAAGGGTGGTATCATCTGCATATCTGAGGTTATTGATATTTCTCCTGGCAGTCTTGATTCCAGCTTGTGCTTTCCTCCAGCCCCAGC
>NW_011484839.1:529642-549194 GCF_000754665.1 Bison bison bison | reverse complement strand
CCATCTGCAGTGATTTTGAAGCCCAAAAAATAAAGTCTGACACTGTTTCCACTATTTCCCCATCTATTTCCCATGAAGTGATGGGACCAGATGCCATGATCTTAGTTTCCTGAATGTTGAACTTTAAGCCAACTTTTTCACTCTCCTCTTTCACTCTCATCAAGAGGCTCTTTAGTTCTTCTTCACTTTCTGCCATAAGGGTGGTATCATCTGCATATCTGAGGTTATTGATATTTCTCCTGGCAGTCTTGATTCCAGCTTGTGCTTCCTCCAGCCCAGCGTTTCTCATGATGTACTCTGCATATAAGTTAAATAAGCAGGGTGACAATATACAGCCTTGACGTTCTCCTTTTCCTATTTGGAACCAGGCTGTTGTTCCATGTCCAGTTCTAACTGTTGCTTCCTGACCTGCATATAGGTTTCTCAAGAGGCAGGTCAGGTGGTCTGGTATTGCCATCTCTTTCAGAATTTTCCACAGTTTATTGTGATCCACACAGTCAAAGGCTTTGGCATAGTCAATAAAGCAGAAATAGATGTTTTTCTGGAACTCTCTTGCTTTTTCAATGATCCAGCGAATGTTGGCAATTTGATCTTTGGTTCCTCTGCCATTTCTAAAACCGGCTTGAACATCTGGCAGTTCATGGATCACGTATTGCTGAAGCCTAGCTTGGAGGATTTTGAGCATTACTTTACTAGCGTGTGAGATGAGTGCAATTGTGCAGTAGTTTGAGCATTCTTTGGCTTTGCCTTTCTTTGGGATTGGAATGAAAACTGACCTTTTCCAGTCCTGTGGCCACTGCTGTGTTTTCCAATTTTGACAGGACTGTAATGGGCCCCTATTACAAGATGGGGGCGTCCCGGGTGGCTCATGGGTAAAGAATCTGTCTGCAATGCAGGAGACGTGGGTTGGATCCCTGGGTCAGGAAGATCCCTGGAGAAGGAAATGGCAACTCATTCCAGTATTCTTGCCTGGGAAATTTCATGGACGGAGGAGCTTAGCAGGCTACAGCCCAGGGGTCAGAAAGAGTCAGACACGACCTAGTAACTAAACATCAACAACCTTATAAGAGGAGTACTGTGCCAGGCATAAGGAACACATTGGCAAAAACCACAGAGTTCTTATTTCATGGAATTTATATTCCACTGGGCTTCCCAGGTGGTGCTAGTGGTAAAGAAGCCACCTGCCAATGCAGGAAACATAAGAGATGGAGTTTTGATCCCTGAGTCAGGAAGATCCCCTGGAGGACGGCATGGCAACCCACCCCAGTATTCTGGCCTGGAGAATCCCATGGACAGAGAAGCCTGGTGGGCTATGGTCCAAGGGGTCGCAAAGAGTCAGACACAACTGAGTGACCTAGCACGCACACATGCACATTCCTGTCGAAAGACAACACATAAGTAAACGAGACAGTGATAAACAGCGTGTGTGTTCTCTTACAATCCCCTGAATTTGCTTCATTCTTACTCTTCTACATCTTTGCATATGTAATTGCTTTTATCTGGAATGGCCTTGCACAATCAGCTCTCTTCATCTGCCAAATGCCTACCCATCTCTTCACCCATTAAGATTCAGCCCAGCCATAGTCCCCTCTGGGAAACCCTCTCTACCTCCCTCAGGCTTGGCTTTTCATCATTATATCACCAATATTTTACACATCACCTAGGCTAAAGTAGGTCTTTAATAAATACTTATTTGAAAAAACCAAATGAATAAATGGATTGATGGTTGGATTTCTGCCTCCCTTAAACTGCTTTCTTGGGCTTTTAAGTTGTAAGTGTTAAAAGCAGAGATTACACCTGAGCATTATTCTATATCCAGAAGCATTTGGGATTATGATGTACACTTTATTAACCAAAGTCACTGAAAATGGATACTTCCTTAAAGCAAAAGTTTCCCTGATCTTTTCCAGTGAATTGTGCTTTGTACAAAAAGCTCTAACATGAAATACATTGAGTTAAAGAAGAATTATATTGATGTATTCTTTTTAACTCCAGGTTTTCTCAGAAACTTTAATATGCTCATTTGCTTTATGAACGCTCCAGAATAAGCTTTTATATAAGGGCATCACAACAGATTAATGTCCTGAAGAGCATCTTTTAGGAAGCATTGGTCTATCTGATGCTCTAAGAGTTTGCCTTTACCGGTCCATATGACATCATTAAATAAGTAATACAACAGGACTTTGCAGCAGTGGCTGTTCAATAGCAAGAAAGTGCTGAAGCTCTCTGTTCCCTGGCCTCCTGGTCTATTAAATTATGATAATAACACATGCCGTGACCAAATCAGCAGAACAAAAAGTAATTTACAGGATGGGACATAGAGATTTTATTGTTGTAGTGTGTTATTATCACTATTTTCCAGCTTTCTCCCTTTCTGTCTTTATTTCTCAATCTATGTAGTAAAGTTAGCAATGCCTTAGTAATTGAGAAAATGGCATATCAATCAATGCTTGTTAAAACAAATGTACAAAAATGAAAACCTCTAAGGACAAAAAATCAGTGGCAGCTAAAGCTGCTCCTAGATATGTGAGAAATGAAATAAGAGTAGAATATATGCCATTTGGGAGAAGAGAATTTTTTTTGACACAGAGGTTTACACCGTTTTCGAGAACACAAAGAATGCAATAAAAGTACACACAAATGTGTGGTTTTCCACATAGGTATGAATACACAACTTACAATATCATGTGAGGAAATAAAATTGATGAGGGTTTTCTTTTCAGGCTATGTCTTTGCAGCATAAATGATGACTAATCTTACAGATTAAATCCGATCACTGGATTATTGATATTAATTCTTTCTTTGGCTTGACAGCTATAGGATGGAAATGTCATAGGAAACACACTGAAATTGACTGAGACCGATTAAGAAGGCAGGACCTGAGCAGACACATAAAAAATTCATCAATCACAGCTCAGTTTTATTTTTAAGTCAGAATATTTTTGTAACTGGAGAGAGGAAGTTTAAAACACTATGTTAAAACAATATTATTTTACATGATGACTTGTGTAATGATTTAAATTTTAGTCCATTGTTTAATCTGCCAACAAATAGCAAAAATTTCTTGAACTCTTTTGAAAGCACAATTTAACCAACAACTGGTCAGACATAGAAGAGGCTTTGTCATCTTCAGAATTTTAAGCCCTGCTTTTAGCTAAAGCTTTTAGTTAAACAAGGACAAATCTATCTAATCTGCCCATTTGCGAGTAGGCTCATTTCTGTACCCATTCATTAATGTGCTGATTAGAATCATAATGTAGAGTTGGGGGCATCTTAAAGTCAACTCATTTATGAAAATGCTCATAAATTTAGCACATCGTTGTTCAAATAGAAACATTCCATAATTACAGAATGCAAAAAAAGAGTAGATGTTAAGTAGCTGAAGATGAAGGTGCACACTAGTTCCTTGTTACAAAGTTATCTAGACTTAGGTGACAAAACCTCAAATCAGAAGATATGAAAGAGATCCGGTATCAGTATAAGGTAAAATTGGCAGATTCCAGCAGACTTGTCTTTCCAAGGACAGAAAGCAGTGGAAAAGGAAGCAATGGAGGGGTAGGGAGAGAAAAAGGAAATCTTTGGAAGTAAGATTGGCCATGAGCTGATCATTGTGGAAATGAAGTGACTGATATTTACATAGGATTGACTATTTTTATATCTGTGTGAAACTGTTTGTGATAAAAATATGAAATATAGATGTATGTGCGTGTGTCATTTGACTTCGGGCAAAAGACATACTAACTTTAAGTGAACAAAAAGTAAATCAAAGGTAAATCAAGTACTATGAAAGGGATATATTGATTATAAAGAAAAAGAGAAGGTGAAAACTCTTCAGAGAAAGGAATAAAGCCTGTATACAGAATATTTAGAAGGAAATCAGGATGAACTCACCATAACAACAGCAAAATGGTAACTATGTGAGGTAAAGGATGCCTTAACTATTGCAGCAAAATAAACATTTTGCAACACATGTATGTATCAAGTCATCACACTGGTATAATAAAGGGCCTCCTGTGATGACCTAGAGGGGTGAAACTGGGGGAGGGGAGGGGATGGAGCCTCAAGAGGGAAGTGGTATATGTATACCTAAGGCATTGTAAGGCAGGAACCAAAAATAGCATTGTAAAGCAATTTTCCCCCAATTAAAAAAAATTTTTTTTAAGTCACCACATTGTACACCTTGAACTTATATAGTATTATAGGTCAATTATAAAGCTCGGGGGAGTAGCTGGATAAGGATGCAGATATGTTTTAATAGATAATACATTGTTCAATTTCAAGAAAAAAATTATTATTGAAGAACACTATATATCTGAAAAAGTACTAAAAAAAATTATACAGACAGAAGAGATACACAGAGCCAGGACCAAAATATTCAAACCCAAATTCTCATGAGATGGTGGGTAAAATAAAAGAGAAGGAATATAAATTCCCACATGGGAAAGGAAGCTTGTGGAGGCAAAAAGGACACTTCAGAAAGTTCCAAAGATTTCTTTTCTTTCTGTGATAGATTTCATCACCCTGAGGCCAACCGCCTTGCCCCTCCTATGATCTGTACTTCTTTTTTTTTAAGTAGTTGATTTTTACTGTTGTGTTTCTAGTATTCAAGAAAGTGATTCAGTTATATATATTCTTTTTCAGATTTTTTTCCATTATAGGTTATTACAAGATACTGAATATAGTTCCCTGTGCTATACAGTCGGATTTGTTGGTTATCTATTTTATATGTGTGTGTATGTATCTATTGGAGAAGGCGATGGCACCCCACTCCAGTACTCTTGCCTGGAAAATCCCATGGACGGAGGAGCCTGGTAGGCTGCAGTCCATGGGGTCACTGGGAGTCAGATACGACTGAGTGACTTCACTTTCACTTTCATGCACTGGAGAAGGAAATGGCAACCCACTCCAGTGTTCTTGGCTGGAGAATCCCAGAGACGGGGAAGCCTGGTGGGCTGCTGTCTATGGGGTCGCACAGAGTCGGACACGACTGAAGCAACTTAGCAGCAACTTAGCAGCAGCATGTATCTATTAATCCTAAAATCCTAATTTATTCCTCCCCCCAACTTATTCTTTGGTAATCATAAGTTTGTTTTCTATGTCTATGAGTTTTTCTGTTTTATAAATAAGTTCATTTGTATCAGTTTTTGGATTCACAAAGAAGAGATATCCTATGGTATTTGTCTTTGTCTGACTTAATTTGTTTAGTATGATAATCTCTAGGTCCATCCATGTTTCTGCAAATAGTATTATTTCTTTCTTTTATGGCTGAGTAACATTTCATTGTGTATACATATACCACATCTTCTTTATCCATTCATCTGCTGATGGTAACTTAGGTTGCTTCCATGTCTTGGCTACTGTAAATAGTGCTGCAGTGAATATTGAGGTGCATGTATCTTCCCAAATTTGGAGAAGGAAATGGCAACCCACTCCAGTACTCTTGCTGCAGTCCATGGGGTCGCTAAGAGTCAGACACGACTGAGCAACTTTACTTTCACTTTTCACTTTATGCATTGGAGAAGGCAATGGCAACCCACTCCAGTGTTCTTGCCTGGAGAATCCCAGGGACGGGGGAGCCTGGTGGGCTGCCGTCTATGGGGTCGCACAGAGTCGGGCACGACTGAAGCGACTTAGCAGCATCTTTCCAAATTAGAGTCTTCATCTTTTCCAGATATATGCCCAGGAATGGGATTGCTGGATCACATGGCAACTCTATTTTTAGTTTTAGTTTTTTTGTTGTTTTTAATAATCTTTATTGAAGTATAGTTGATTTACAATGTTGTGTTCATTTTAGGTGCACAGCAAAGTAAGTCAGTTATACATATACATATGTCCACTTTTTTTAGATTCTTTTCCCATATGGGTGGTTACAGAGTATTGGGTAGAGTTTCCTGTTCTATATAGCAGCTCCTTAGTAGTTATATATATTTTATAATATAGTAGTGTATATATCTCCCCTGAAGAAGGAAACGACAACCCACTCCAGTATTCTTTCCTGGAAAATTCCATGAACGGAGGAGCCCGGCAGGCTACAGTTCATGGGGTCTCAAAGAGTCAGCCATGACTGAGCGACTGAGCACAGTGTGCATATCTCAATCCCAATCTACCAATTTATCCTTCCCCTCCATTTCCCCCAGTCATCATAAGTCTGCTTTCTATATATGTGATTCTATTTCTGTTTTGTAAGTAAGTTCATCCCTCAGCATATTTCTAACTGGTCCTAGGACAGGGCATGGGAGAGATAACATACACATCCGGTTCTACGACAATCGATATAGCGAGAAGGTGATAGGTGTGTAGCTGTGCTGTTTAAAGCCTTACAATCTTTTGCTATTGATTTTCTATGATTTTTAGCATATTTCTTGTGACTAGCAAAATATCTGGCATCTAGGCATTGTTTCTCCATTAGTAATTGTTGGATGAATAGAAGAATGAAGAAGTGAAAGTATGAGAATAAATGAATGAAGCCGGAACACTATTTCCACTAGACGTCTGGGCACATGAGCATCCAGGTCCATTTCATCTTGAAGTGAGCCCATCAGGCAACAGGTGACTTCATGGTCACCCTCAACTCCTCCCTGTCCTTCACTCTTCTTGTCCAATTAGTCCCCAGTGTGAATGCCACTTCTTAAACACCTCTCAGATCTATTCCTTCTCCCATTGTCTAGTTAGACACTTATCACCTCTTGTCATCATCATCATTTAGTCACTAAGTTGTGTCCAACTCTTTGCAAACCCATGGGCTGCAGCATGCCAGTCTTCCCTGTCCTCCACTATCTCTGGGAGTTTGCTCAAATTCATGTCCATTGAATTGGTGATGCCATCCAATCATCTCATCCTCTGACATCCCCTTCTCCTCCTGCCTTCAATCTTTCCCAGCATCAGCATCTTTTCCAATGAGTCAGTTCTGCACATCAGATGGACAAAGTATTGGAGCTTCAGCTTTAGCTTCAGCTTCAGTACCAGTCCTTCAAATGAATGTTCAGGGTTGATTTCCTTTAGGAATGACTGCTTTGATCTTCTTGTAGTCCAGGGGACTCTCAAGAGTCTTCTCCAGCACCACAGTTTGAAAGCATCAGTTCTTCCATGCTCAGCCTTCTTTATCACCTCTATCACCACTCACCTAGACTCTATGAAATAGTTTCTTAACTAGTCTTCCCTTATACCTTTCCTCACTCCAATATGATCCTCTTTGACCACAGGCCCCTCTGCCTTTGCCCTTATTTAATATGTCTATGGCTCCACATAACTCACAGGATAAAATCAAAGATCCTCAGCCCAGGAAAGGTTTTCCTAACATCCCCTGCACCCATATGCCAGTCCCCTCTGATACCTTTACATCCAGCTCTATTTGGGAGGTGGGTCATGATGGCCTCGTAAAGGCCTTTCTTGTATCAGAATGCTTTTTCCTCTTTTTCTCCAGCAAGGACACTATAGATCCTTCCAAACCAATTTCAAATGTCACCTCTGAAAAAGTTTCCAAATATTCTTTCTTCTGTTCCTATTGGTATTTAAGTCACAGGCTTTTATAACATTTATCTGATAATCCTAGAATTAGTAGCTGACTTTTCTGTTTTTCCAACTAAACAATGAGCTCTTAGCTGGCAAATATCGATTCTTGCCCAGCAGGCACCTGGCATATTCGTGTGTGTTGTATTACATAATTCACATTTTGGAATGAAGCTAAAGATAGAGAAGGGAGTAATCCCAGACAGAGTCAAAAGAATGGTGTGGGGACTTCTCTGGTGGTCCAGTGGTTAAGAACTTGCTTTGCAATACAAGGGGTGCGGGCTCTACCCTTGGTCCAGGAACTAAGATCCCACATGCTGTGGGGCAACTAATCCTGCATACCACAACTACTGAGCCCGTGTGCAGCAATGAAATATCCTGCATGATGTAACGAAGATATCAAGTGCCACCACCAAGACCCAGTGCAGCCAAATAAATAAATATTTTTAAAAAGAATGTTTTGAAAAATCCACAAGCTTCTTGGGGGAAAAAACCCCATAAAGGAAGGAAGATATATGAAGTGAACACATAAAGTCCCTAAATTAACAAACAATAGGAATGTAGCAAGCTTTCAAGCAGCTATTATTTCATCATTAGGAAAAGTGAGAAACTGTAATTCCACTGTTATCTAACCTTTTTCACTGTATAATATCATTCTATCCCAAAATCATTTTCTTCCTGGTCTAGCAAAAAGAAAAAGTTGATTCAAGAGGAAGATCACGCCATGAAATTGAGACCTGAGTTAGAAATGAAAAAGGGAGGAAGAAAGGGAAAAAGGAAGTGAAGAAGGGAAGAAAAAAGTCTAAAAAGATAAATGAAATGACCTTGTTACATCAGTCATTTTATTTACCAAGTTTTGGGGCCTTTGTATTTTTCAGCGCCTGCTAATAATAAAAGTCAGCCCAAAATATATACACCAAATGACAGTGACGTAATGTCTCCTCTAGTTTCCTTCTTTGCTAAAATGTCCTTGATTTCCCCCCATTAATTGCATACCAGTTCTTCTAACATACAGAATATCTTCTAAATTACTCGCTAGTGTGAGCAATTCATAGTGTGTGAGCTGAATGAAAGACTCAGCTCCTCAAAGCTCCCCAAATACTCTCTTTCAAAAATGATCCACTATTTTCTTAGCTTGAATAGTCTTTTCATTGTAACCTCAGTGACTACCAAAACAGTTTAATGTTATTAGAATGTCATCAAGTTTCATTATGTTTAATAAGAGATGGTGACAAGAGATAATTTTAAATACATTTTCACCAAAATTAAAATCACAAGTTGTAAAATTAATCCTCGAAGTGTCAGTTATAATGTGATGTAATTTCAGTCTTCTTAAACTTATTCTCATTAGCTGCTCGGGTATGGAGCTCTAGCAATAAAATTATAAATATGGCAAAGAAGCTAAGATCTCAAATACCCATCTTCACTCTCAGTAATGAGAATTGTGGTTTGCCTCATCAATTTATTTGCCACTTTAAATAGATTATCTAAAGGAATTGATTGACATGATCAAATACCTCATTTTCTATTCATCATTCAGTGTGTACTCATCGAATATTTATACTCAGAACGTTGTTGGTTGGCCTGTGTGAACTAAAAGAACGATAAAAGATATTGCATGCCCACTTTTCCCTATTCTCTATAACTAAATAAGAGAATAACCTGGAAAAATATCAAATTCAATATGACTTGTATTTATTCATATCCTGGTTCATGTCAAAAAGTTTTGAGTTTCTTTTTTAAAAAAAATACCTGAAATACAAGAGTATAAAACAAAGAATATATTAGGGTGAAAGGAAAATGAAAGAAAGCAGATGGTCAATGAACATTCCACTGAAAGAGGCGGACTGTAAATGAAGCAGAGAGCTCTCTGCAGGTCAAAGAACACACACATTTATACACACATACATGTACACAAAAATACACACACACACACATATGCATATATACTTACTCTCTCACACACACACATACAAACACATACCAGTTGCTTAGAGAACAAGGTTTTCTGAAACTAAAACTCAAGTGGTGCTTTCATGAAACATAAGAGGTGCTATAATGTTTCCTTGACAACATCATATCTGTATCTGATAACATAGCAAGATTTATGTTAACGTAACTGACAGCAGAGTGGTAACAAGAGGCCAAAGCAGTATAGACTAAGCTCGCTGCCTTCTAATCCTCCTCTCCTAGGCACTCAGTATCTAGTTGGAGTCTTCAGGAGTTCAGTCAAAATTGCAGCACACGTGAACTGTGTAAGTCTCACATACATTAAGAACATGGCAGTCTCATACGCAAGGTATCATGAAAGCACAAAGAAAGAGGTTGCCCTTGAGAAAAACTGTAAAGGAGGAGGAGGAGTTAGCTTAAGCTAGAGGAAGCAAACCATGGGGCACAGTCACATCACATGGCCAGCTGTAGGTAAAATATTTGAATTAGTTGCTAATATTTAAGAATTCAGATTTCAAATTTCTCAAAAGAATCACTGGAAAATTTGTCAACCTAGAGCCCACATCCCTGCATGACAAAAATTGGCTGAATATAATATTGTAAAGCAATTATCTTTCAATTAAAAATAAATTTTAAAAATTGGCAAACCAAGCAGCCTCTTCTTTAGCTCCAGTGAGCACCTTCCAGTTTGTCCCAGACCCCACCCAGTCCACTTCACTCATGAGGTTACTTTCCTTAGCCCCATGGACATTCAAGAATTAAGGGAAGGAAAGCTATCAGTCCATGCAAAGATATGAAACAGCATGGTTTCATACTGTCAGTTTCATGGTTTCATACTTGGGGAAACTGGAGTGAAAGATGAGTATAGGAGAGCTGGGGCAGAGGCTAGGGTGGCTAGCAAAAGCCAGATGCTATTCAAGATAGTATTCATTACAAGCAGAATAAAACTTGTCACATCTGTTCTTTGCTCATGTGGTCCATTGACTCCATTTGCTGGGAGAAGCTCTTGGGGTCTAATTGCTGGTAGATCTTTAATGAAGAGGCTCCACTGTATGTTGAACAAACTACTCTCAGAAAGGTTCCTTTGGAACATCAGTGTTCAAAGACTTATATTCAGATCTCTTTGCTGCAACAGGGTGGATTCCTCAGTTGAATGTCACAGTCATAAATAATTCTTAGAAACTGGTGTCCTCTGGACATTTCCTCTGTACCTGGAAACCCATACTATGATGAATCATCCCCACTCCTTTCTGCAGATTCAGTGCTCAGAGCAGACTGCCTTCTACATAAAGCCACATGCTTTACATCTACCTGGAGGTGATCTCTCCCCACACTGAGTTCCTTGTGGCTCTCAGTGCTTAGAAACTTTATATCACAGTTATTTGTGTATACATTTCCTTTGCTATATGATGAGATTTGGGGGAAGAATATCAAAAATACTTCCACAATGAGAGCAGTCTCAGAGTATTTCAGTCTCATGTTTTTGGCATCCTGTATGTTTGCACCACCAACCTCATTCAGTCCACAAACTATGATTGATTGTCTACCATGTGCCAGACACTGTTCTAGGCACTGAAGAACCACATTATAAAAGAAAAAGAAAATGGTCTTTAACGAAAGAAGTTTAATTCTAGAAGAGAGATATACTTATTTGTAGATAAATAAAATCATTTCAGATGGTCATAAGGACACAAAATGCAGTGAAATAAAAGACAATGTCTGGGGAAGCACAGCAGTCCCCAACCTTTTTGGCACCAGGGACCAGTCTGGGGTCCCTGGTGGCTGGGGCTAAGGAAGGTGGCTTTTCCATGGATGGGGGGTGGAGGATGGTTTTGAGATGGTCAAGTGCATTACATTATTGTGCACTTTATTTCTAATCTAATGCCACCACTAATCTAACAGGGAGTATTGGTCCATAGCCTGGAGGTTGGGGACACCTGCGGGTGGGATGCCCACTTGGAGATAGGGGTATCAGGAAATATCTCTGTGATGACTTGACATTTGAGCTGAGACCCAAAATAATTGTGGAGAAGGAAATTAGCCATGGAAACATCCAGGGGCAAGATGTCTCAGGCAGAAGGAGAGCAAAGGAAATTGCTCAGAGGCAGGAAAAAGCTTGGTGAATTTGCAGGATAGAAAGGTGGCTGGAGGGTAGTGAGTAAGGGAGAGAGAAACAGGAGGTGAGGCCAGACAAGTGGCACTTTCATGTCCCATGGACTAACCAGGCAAAGGGTCTGCAAGCTCTGGTCCATGGGTCAAACCCAGTTCACCACTTGTTTTTGTATGGTCAAAATAATTTTCACATTTTTTATTAGTTTGGAGAAAAAAAGGAAAATAAAAATATTTCATGATATGTGAAAATTATATAAAATTAACATTTCAGCTTCATATTTATTTGAACATAGCCATGCCCACTCTCTTACATATGGTCTGTGGTCACTTTCATCCAACAACCGCAGTTGAATTGTTGCAACAAAGACCATAGAGTCCACAAAGCCTAAGATACTTACTATCTACTCTAGTACAGAAAGGGCTTCCCAAGTGGTGCAGTGGTAAAGAATCTACCTGCCAAAGCAGGAGACTCAAGAGACTTGGGTTCGATCCCTGGGTCAGGCAGATCCCCTGCAGTACAGAACGGCAACCTACTCCAATATTCTTGCCAGGGAAATCCCATGGACAGAGGAGCCTGGCAGGCTACAGTCCATTGGGTTGCAAAGAGTCAGACACAACTAAGCAAGCACGCACGCGCACGCGCGCGCACACACAGACACACACACACTCTTGTACAGAAAAAGTTTGCCAACTCTTGAACTAGACTACAAGCTTTCTAGGGTGCATTCATTTAATCAATAAACATGCCTCAAAGGCTTCTACCCCATGCATGATACTGGCTTCTAGGGAAACATGATGGGTTAAGTCAGACAATGGAAGATTCTGAATTCCAATAAAGTTATGTTAAATCCTGGGTGAGAAGGAAGACCATTTTCTTTGAGTTCAAGGATTTACAAAACCTCTTGAACCCCTTTCCCACTGAACAAAAGCCTCTGGCCCCATTTTTATCAACCCAAAAAGACAAGAAAAGCTGGATCCTGAAAAATGACTGGCTAATATAGAAATGTAGCCAATCAGCAAAATCTAAAGGCTCTGAAATATGTTTAGTCAAACTTTTTTTTCAGAGCAAATACGAAAAAAGAAGATGAAGTCCTCAGAAATGGAATATTATTTAGCAAGCGCTGAAAAGTGTTCTCACTGCACTAATGAGTCATTAAGTGAGGCATTTGGGAACTGGGGAGGTGCTATAATTAGGTTATCTGTATTTTTAACACAAGAAAAATAATCCAAAGAGGCATTAACTAATGCAGCTGTATTGGAAGGGGGACAGCTCTCTGCAAGTCTCCAAACAGAGGGGAATCATTTTGAACAACTCAGAGCTCAGCTGAGCAGTTAATTTAACAAAATGCTTAAGAGTGAACCCTCAGTCATTGATCTATATCCTGAACCATCTCCTAGTTTTACCCGAACTACAGATCAGCACTCCATTCCAAAACACCAGGCCTGTACAGATATCAGTTTAGATAGAAACAGCAAATCTGATCATAACAAAAGGCTAACAGAAATGAAGTGAGTGACAGGTTAGGGATTTCACATAATTAAATTGTCAAAGGCCACAAAAGGAATGTGAAAATCAGGGGATATCACCATCCTGGGGGAAGAGAGAGGGGATTTAGTTATAAATACATTTCTGAGGAAAATGAAGAAAAAATAGATGTCCAGATTGCTCATTTTTGGCCTAATGAATAAATTATCTTGCTCCCCCCCAACCCCCAATGCACCTGCTGCTTTGAAAAGTCCTTCCACACCAACCCAACAGTAAATGCCTCACAATGGCTCCAACGAAGCTGGAGTCCCGCCAGTGAAAATTACCACTCTTCAACCAAGATAAACATCATATTACTTCATTACCCTTTTAAAACATATGCAAATTAAATCCATTATTCTTTTTTCACCCAGAAATGAAGTTCGTTTGGCTGGAATTCAGCGATTCCTTTTGTTGCAATTGACCATGAATGGATGAACTTCATGTAGATGGTGCCCACTCTCCATCTTTGAATCAAACATTAATACCATTTGACAGTAATAAATAACACTTATCACAATAGGGATGGAATAATGATTTCCCCACTCAGCTGGCTCATCAGAGCCTATCAGCTGACAACTGCATAAATGAGATTAGCATAACAGCTGCCTATGACAAATGTATCTAAATCCTTCTAATGCCAGCTAGTGCTTTGATCTCCCTATCAAGTCAATGCCAAAACCCAAATCCATTTCTGCAAAATACATCTTGTTTATTATAGATACATATGTATGTCGCAGCACAGTCTGCAATCCCAAGACATCCTTAATTAAAAGAATTTGGGATATTGATTGAAAATTGTCACCTCTGGCTTTGTACTTCCTTCCATGACAAGGCTGAATATTTTTAAGAAATTTATTTTCAAAATGGAGTTTAGGCTTTGCCTTCTCTTACTTCCCCTTGAGTCACTCACTAGAATGTAATGAGGTCCCATTCTGATGTTTTCAAATGAAAATAATTACCATGGTTTCATTTTGATTATTGCCTTTCAGAGGTATCAGGTTCATAAAAATTTAAATCAACTCCAAGTAACATAAGCCACAGTCCTTTCCTTCCTTTTATACAATCACAGTGAAACACAGACTTGTTCTTTGTTTGGGAATGCAAACGGGATTTGATCAAACCTGAACTAGAATGTCTTCATTTATCCTCCTCAACAATTCACAAGGCTGATGAGGGTAATAAGAGAAGCAGTAAACACATTTTTGGTGTCCAGGTCCCTGCAAGCCTCAATTTGTTTCTCCTACTGAACTTGAAGTTGAAGCAAGACAGAGAGTCCAGTGTCCAGGAAATAATATGCTGGATATTAGAGAGATTAGGAGGTAAGGAGTTAGAGACTCCCTTAAGAAAAGGGCAGCAATTGGAAAAGCCACATGAACACATGCTTAGAATGTAGGTCTTGTTATCCTATCTTGAAACAGACTGAAGGCAAGGATTAGTAGTGACTAGTTTACTTCCCACTCCTTTGCGGGGAGTATTTACATATCTATATCACAACACTCCTCCAAACAGTCAGTCAGTCAATAGTCATTCATTCATATCACAAATATTTATCAGGAGCCTGCCATGTACTATTGTATTAATAGGTGATAGGAATATCACAGAAGCCAGATATACAAAGCTTACCTTCATGGGACTTACATTCTAGGGGACAGATATCAAGTACTATTGAAAAATAATTACATCACAGCGGAGAGAGGATACTATTCAGATCATGTATTCGAGAAGATGTGAATAGGTTTCAACATTTACACAAATGTGAGCAGTCACAAATTAGAACAGATGTAGGCATCTTAGGCAAATACAATGGATGAAGACTACATTCTAGGTCTGACTTTTGAACAATTTTCAGACTGAGGCTGGGATCCCTCTGTAATTAACTAATCAGCCCAAAGTGTTATTGCTGTTGTTCAGGTGCTCAGTCATGTCTGTCTCTTTGTGGCCCCCTGACTGCAGCATGCCAAGCTCCCCTGTCCTTCCCTATCTCTCAGAGTTTGCTCAAACTCATGTCCATTGAGTTGATGATGCCATGCAACCATCTCATCCTCTGACATCCCCTTCTCCTCCTGCCTTCAATCTTTCCCAGAATCAGGGGTCTTTACCAATGAGTTGGTTCTTCTCATCAGGTAGCCAAAGTATTGGAGCTTCAGCTTCATCATCAATCCTTTCAATGAATGTTCAGGTTGATTTCCTTTAGGATTGACTGGTTTGATTTCCTTGCTGTCCAAGGACTCTAGAGAACTCAATATGAAACAGTAGGGGATGTCCAATAATTTAACAAACATGTGTTGATCAAGCCACTATGTGCTAAGGATACTAGCCTGAATGAGACTCTGCTTTCTATGGCATACCATCCCAATGTTGGAATGATGAGCATAATCATGATTTACAAAAGTAGAAGTATACTAGGTTAGGATGAGCAGGAAGGAGATCCATGAAGAAATGGCCTTTGAAATAAGATTAAGGGTGCAGGCTGGTATATTCCATAGTGGAAGATCCATGTGACAAAAGTAGACATCAAATAACATCAACAAAATGCAGGCATGACAGAGCAAGAACTTTAGGCAGATCCAATGAAGGAGATCTTGGTCATTAATGCCAGACCCATTATAGTTGTCATAAAGTGACTTGAAGTTGGCTGGACATGTGCTTCTTGACATTAACTCTTCATAAACTATCTATGCTTCATTGTATAAGGTAGATCCAACTATGAGTAGATCCAACTATGAGCAGTCCATGGGGTCACAAAGAGTCAGACACAACTGAGCGACTGAACTGAACTGAACTATGAGTGAAGGAGTCCCTCAAATCTTATGAGAGCATGACTTCATATCCTTCCCAGAGAAGGTAGATAAGAAAAGTACACTTAGTTGAAAGGTGTTGGAATAGAATCTAGTCCTTCTTGGCTTCCTACACAAAACCTGATTGGACATTTGCTAGTCGACTGACATTTACATCAGCGGTTCCACTGGAAAGAGTACATGCATTACCTGTTGTGGGAATAAACATTATGCATCACATAACCAGATTCTGCTGTCTTTCAAGTATATGTTGATGGTGCTATGATTAACAAGATATGAAAGATTTTTAAAGCATCATTGAATTTGTCATAGCTCTATTATTGTATATTTTTCCATCCCCAGACACAAAAGTACTACTATCATAAAATTAGCATTAAAAAATAGAAATTTTCACCATATGATATCACTTATATGTGGAATGTAAAATATGACAGAAATGGATCTATCTATTAAGCAGAAACAGAATCAAGGCCATGGAGAACAGACTGATGGTTGCCAAGGGGGCAGAGGAGATAAGAGTGGGAGGTTGGGGCTAGCAGATGTAAGCTTTTACATAGAGAATGGATAAACAGCAAGGTTCTACTGTATAGCACAGAGAACTGTATTCAGTATCCTCTGACAAAGCACAATGGACAAGAACACGAAAAAGAGAAGAATGTATTAACATGCTGCTAAGTCACTTCAGTCGTGTCCGACTCTGTGCGACCCCATAGACGGCAGCCCACCAGGCTCCCCCGTCCCTGGGATTCTCCAGGCAAGAACACTGGAGTGGGTCGCCATTTCCCTCTCCAATGCATGAAAGTGAAAAGTGAAAGGGAAGTCGCTCAGTCGTGTCCGACTCTTAGCGACCCCATGGACTGCAGCCTACCAGGCTCCTCTGTCCATGGGATTTTCCAGGCAAGAGTACTGGAGTGGGGTGCCATTGACTTCTCTGATATATATACATATATATAGCTGAATATATAGCTGAATCACTTTGCCATACAGCAGTAATTAACACTACACTGTAAATCAAATATACTTCAATATTTGATTTACATCAAATATTGTAAAAAATGATAAAATTTTAAAAAGAAATAGAGGTTTTCATTTTGTAAAAAATCAGAAACTTCTGGTCTATCTGATGAAAATGCCATATGGAAGAATGATTGATTCTGTGTTATTTTTCTCAACTAGCTAATGATTGAGAATAACCAAGCAACTGATTCACTTGACTTCACAGAATTCCATCCTTCACATGACCCCAGAGACTTCTATTTGATTCACATCAACATGTCATATACCCAAACTTGCAAATAAAATAATGGAATCAATTGAGTCAGTGTTATTAAGAAGCTCATAGATTTCTGCTTCAGCCACAGCTGAAAACTCAGACCATGTTTTTCGTTTGTTTCCATTCCAAGCACCTGTTATGTGCCTAGTACTTTGATGGTACTATGAAAGATAGAGTAATTTTAAAATCATTACTCTTGAATTCAAGGAACTTACAGTATAACTGGGGAGAGAATATAGAGAAGATGTATACATAAGTTTCAATTCAAGACAGAGAGAGCTAAGGACTATAAGAAATATGAGCACTCAGAATGGGAAAATTGTCCCAAATACTGGTATCAAGAAAGTCTGCTGGAATAGATAACATAGAAGATGAGTCGGGGAGACTGGGCTGCACTAGGCTTCTAGTCCAGATTGGCTAAAATTTCCAAGGACAAAATGGGGAACCAAAACTTATGGCCAGGGGATGGAGGGGCTTGACCACCATCATGGGAGTCAGTAGGCTTTGGGGAGCCATCATCTACTTTTTTAAACTAGTGAGTATGCTTTATTTTCTTTATATGAAAAGAAGCCCATATGTGGGCAGCCCAAGATGGGTACAGCTGCTCTGCAATGCTGTTAGTTTCTATCTTTCTAGTCTATCATTTTTTAATTAAAAAAATATAAAGTGTCCAATTCAGGAGTGTTAACTACAGTCATGTTGTTGTGCAGCCAATTTTTTCATCTTGAAAAACTGAAGCTCTATACACATTAGACAGCAATTCCTTCATTTCCTGGTAACTAAAATTCTACTTTGTTTCCAGGAATTCAACTACTTTCAGTGCCACATTTAAGTGGAATCAAGCAGTTTGTGTCTTTTCTTATGGCTGGCTTACTTCAATTAGTAGAATGTCTTCAAATGTCTTCCATCCATGTGATAGCACATGACAGAGTTTCCATCTTTTTTAAGATTGAATAATATTCTATTGTCTGTATATACCACATATTCTTTATTGATAGACATTTGGGTTGCTTCCATCTCTAGGGAATACAGTGAATAATGGACTAATGCTACTATGAAAACAAGTTTGCCATCATCCACTTTTGAAGTAGAGACAATGATAACCACAAAGACACACAACCATTAAGATTTAAGAGCTTTTACCTCACTCCAGTGCTCATCATGTGTTAAATAACAGTAAGTGAATAGAATTTATTAAAACATACAAGTGGGTCTTAATACAGACACATTTGACTGGAAATGTCTCAAAGAACAGCCTGTTCAACCAACCATCCTCCCACCCTCCCCAACGCAGCTGGCCGAGAATCCTCGACAGTCTCAACACCTACTGATCTCCTGATCTCCAGGTACAGGCTGGCTGGATTTGCAAGACCTCACTGCATATGAGGGATGTTAACCAGAGGCTCTGCCTGTGGCTACCATTGAGGTGGTCCTAAGTGTAGACTATATGGCAGACACATGAAGAGAGAAGCAAGCACCAATGGAAAAAAATGTTGCTTGCCATATCAGTAAACAAAGGATGCTGCAGCCAACAAGCCATCATGTTACAGCTCCCCCGCAATGGGAAGCCTTTCTGAAGGAACTCAGAACGAGAAAGCACAGGATACCAGCCCCAGATGGCTGAGATGCATGTCAAAGGAATGATTTCAGTGAGCCCAGACTCTTGCATCTTCCCACACATACAATAGCACTAAATTCCTTAACTTCAGATACTAGGTTTTCCTTAATTAACAGTAATTCTTTGAAGTCCTGACTACCTGGTCTTTGTTGCAAAAACTCTCATATATCCTGGCTCCTCCCTCATCTCTTTGCAGCAGTTTCTCAGAGTTTTCTGAGAAGTTATCTTATCCCAGGCTTCAGTCTTGAGTTTTGCAAGCCAAATAAAACAACTCTCAACTTTTAGGACTTCCCTGGTGGTCCAGTGATTGAGAATCTACCTCCCAATGCAGGGGACATGGGTTTGATCCCTGATCCGGGAAGATTTCCACCTGCCATGGGGCAACTAAGGCGGTGAGCCACATCTACTGAAGCCTGCATTCCCTAGAGCCTGTGCTCTGCAAGAAGAGAAACCACTGCAATGAGAAGCCTGCTCACGACACCTAGACAGCAGCCGCTAGTCACCGCAACCAGAGAAAGCACACAGGCAGCACCGAAGACCCAAGCACGGCCAAAAATGAATAAGTAATTTTTTTTTAAATTCTCAAACTTTAGGTTGTGCATTTTTTTCAGTTGACACAAGAAAAGCCCATCTTCTGCAAGACAGCAAAGAGAAAGGCTGAGATGAGAGACCACATGACCCCGGAGGGTAACCAAAAGAATCAGACCCTTGATTCCGGACAGTTTTCTTGATTCTAATTGCAGCCCCTTGTGGCTTTTGTCCCC
>NW_011484839.1:515665-529542 GCF_000754665.1 Bison bison bison | reverse complement strand
CCCTTGTGGCTTCTGTCACATACCCCTGTATACATATAATAAATTCTCCTTCTTGTTTAAGCTAGCTTGGTGTGAGTTTCTAGTCCTTAGAGCTAAAACAGCCTTCACTGGGAAAGTGACATAAAACATGGCCCAGCACAGATGATATATGTGTTTGCATTCATCAAAGTGATATTTCAATGGGTCTGTGGTCAAATAAGTGCTCTCGCCTTTTTTGCACTTTGTCACTTCATTTAGAATCACTTGGAGCAGGGTTCACTCTGCAGTTTGAAGACAGGTCTCTTTATGTGGCTTTTTCATATGATAATGTAGAGTGTATTTTCAGCCCAGTCCTCAATCAAATGAGCATCATCTTAAGGAGATATAATTATAGCAGCTATTTTGCTGGCTCTTAACTGAAGACAAAGCAAACAGTATGCCAAGAAATTATATTCAATGATGACACTTAGAACAAGGTGGGGAAGAGGGTTAGTCAGCCTAGAGGGACTGCATGTTCCTATCTGTAACATTTTGTCCTCAGAGGAACCCCCCTAATCCAAAGGAACATGAGGATTATAGAGTATTTTTTCTTGGATGGGCGGATTGTGTTACTTTAATAGGCTGTGAAATGATTGATGCTGGCATATTCACCAAACCCAAATAAAATAAGGAAAAATAGCCATGATTACCAGTGAGTAATCATCTATAACCACTTAAATCCACTGAAAACAATGTAGGTGAAACAATCTTTTTTTCATTTTGTTTTCTTTGTTTTTTGTTGTTAATTTAATATTAACGATTCAAATTCACACTGGAAATATTACCTTTCACAAAGAGTCAGCCTTGACAATTTCACAACATTGACACAACTTCTTCGTAGTTGAAAACTGCCTAAATGTTAAAACACAGTAAAAATGATTAACAATGATAACACAGACTATCTTAATGCCACAATCAGCGAGTAAAACATAGAGAACACGTGGTTTGTAGTCCAATTATTTATCCATCTCGGTTTGCTAAGAGAGAACTTTGACTTGATCCAACATGAAACTTACCAAACTGCACTACACTTTCTCTGCTGTGAAATAGTGAAGTGAAAGTGAAGTCGCTCAGTCGTGTCCGACTCTTAGCGACCCCATGGACTACAGCCCACCAGGCCCTCCGTCCATGGGATTTTCCAGGCAAGAGTACTGGATTGGGGTGCCATGGCCTTCTGTGAAATAATTACATTTCAAATGTACAGCGGATATGTTTGAAAGCGAGAGGATAAGAGAAAATAATTTTAAGAAATACGAGAAATGCGTGCCAGTGTAAATCTGATTTTCCTTTTTTTTTTTTTTCCATCTCAAACACTACATAAGGTTCACTCAGACAATTGGGTTTGTCTGTAAACACAACCGACTCGTTCTCTGAAAAGACCCTTTTTCCATTCTTCAGCTAATAATATTTTCCTTTTGTTCCACCTCATTACTTTGAGATTTCCTCTGCTGTACTAAGCTAAGTAATTTTTCTCCCTCTTCACTGTCCGCACCTTTACAAATATTTGCAAATGGTTATCATGCCTTATCCTGGTACTTATCCCAAAGCAAAAATCTTTCGTGGCTTTAATACTTAATAACTGGGCCAGTGTCTTAACTGTTTTTCTCCCCTGCAATTTCAACTGTCTAACATGTTATGGTAATTACCTAGTACATTCCTCAGCAACACGATACTGAATTCAAAATTCAGGCTGTTTTCCTTAGCACATGCCATCTTGGATGAAGCTTCTCTAAAAGGTTATCAGAGCCAAAAAGCCACCGCTGAGTCCTAGATGATTAGGGGACTTTGGTCGTGGGGTCTAACTCATGGTTGTCCTACCTCTCTCACCGTGTGGCTTGGGGCAAAGCCAGCTTCTGTGGATCTCACTTTCTTTTCCTACAAAGGGAGGGTTCACATAGATTGTCCTAAGACGCCTTTTAAATCCATGATTCTGTGACTTCCCTGGTGGTCTAGTGGTTAACCATCCCCATTCCAGCGCAGGGGACTCAGGCTTATTCCCTGATCAGAGAACTAAGATCCCACGTGCCATGGGGCAACTGAGCCACGTGCCACAACTAGAGAAGCCCATGCACCGAAATAGAAGAAACTTGCACACTACAACTAGAGAAACCCTGAGCACCACAAGGAAGACCCTGTGCAGCAAAAAAAAACCATGATTCTAAGGTCAAACTACATTTTAGAGTGTGTGTGCGTTAGTCATTCAGTCATGTCCAACTCTTTGGGACCCATGGACTGTAGCCCACCAGGTTCCTCTGTCCATGGGATTCTCCAGGCAAGAATACTAGAGTAGGTAACCATTCCCTTCTCCAGGGATCTTCCTGACCCAAGGATGGAACCTGGGTCTCCTGCATTGCAGGCAGATACTTTACCATCTGAGCCATGAAGGGAAGCCCCGCATTTTAGAGTATCCCATTTTAAAACGTAAATCTAGTCAAGCCACTCCTTTCTTAAGAGCTTTCAGTTGTTTCCCAATGAAGTGAGATTAAAATCAAACTTCTTTACAAAGCTTGCAAAGAGCTGCACGGTCCACCCTCTGCCTACATCTCCAGCCTCAGCTTGTATCTCCCTGCCCATCGGTCTTCAGCTGGGTTCCCCAAAATGAGACCTTGAAAAAAAGGACATGAGTTTATTTGGAAAGGGAACAATAAGGGAATGGGGAACAGACACAGTTAAGGGGAGGAAGCCAACAAAAGGTGTCTTATCAACAGGGTTACCATGATGGGTTCCTGAGATTCAGTCCTGATGAGGACCCCTGGGAGATGGCAGGGAGCACAGAACATGCCTCCTGGTCATCCCTCCCAAGGAATGGGAAAACGGGGACATGTCTCCACCAACTCACTCATCATAGGTTGAGAACAGCTCCTGGGACATCAACTCAGTGGCACTTCTAGCCTGCCCAATATGTTGACCCAACCTACCAGGAAAAGCTACCACTGTAAACAAGACTGATACAGGGCTGATAATGTAGGACACTGACAAATTTGTGCCCCACTGTTTACTAAAATCCTCAGACTTGTCCTGTCCTCTCTTTTAGGGCCTCTGCAAATATGACCCACTCTGATTCAGACACATTGCAAAGCTCCCTCCGTCTCAGTGTAAGCATCACCTTCTCAGGCAAGTCTTCCCTGACCACCCTAATTAGGTTCCCCTCCTTTCTTTATCATATGAACACTCTGTGTTTGATCCCTTCATAGCATTCTTTATACTTTGTAATTATATTATTATTTTAATTTATTTTACATTTGTATACTTCATTAGAATATAAGTTGTTCTTATAGGGACCATGTCCTTTTAATTCACTAATGTGTAGCCAGCATCTTGCTCAGTACCTAATAAATGGCTGGTACTCACTAAATTGTTCTCAGTGAGTAAATTTTTGAAAACTCACAGGAGTTTGTAAAAAAACATCCATTTACATTCAACAAACAAAAATGTTTGGGTGAGATACAGTGGAAATGTTTTGATGCATTATTGTGTGTCTCCTACACACTGAAAATTGCTAATTTCAATGGTCTTCTGAAGGAGGCAAGACCATAAATTATCACTGGCACTCAGCTTGAGTAACTTGGGTGGCTCAGTGGTCAAGAATCTGTGTGTCAATACAGGAGACACAGGAGACTCAGGTTTGATCCCTGGGTCGGGAAGATCCCCTAGAGGAGGAAATGGCAACCCAGTCCAGTACCTTTGCTGGGAAATCCCATGGCAGAGGAGCCTGGTGCTCTACATACAGTTCCTAAGGTTGCCAAGAGTCAGATACAAGTGAGCGACTGAGAATGCACACACACGTACAGTGGTAAATATCATCAGAGATGCAGATACTAAAGCAGTCAGAAGACAGAAGTCCAGACTCAGCCCTCTAAGATCCTAGGCTTCAGGCAGTAACTGTCACTTTCTGAGCCTCTAGTGTAGCTGTTCTCATTTTTGGAGTTTTGAATTGTTTTAATTAAAAAAAAATAATATGAGATTGGTTTATCTCATAAGTCTACCCTTCAGCCTCAACATTCTCTCAATATATTAAGTGAGAAACATAAATATGGCCTTTGCATATTACAGATGTTCAACAAATATTTGTTTTTAAATGTTTAACATGAATGCATCTTATGGATGACAGAGCCATACGTACAATGACATGAAATTCTGGATGACTGAGTCTCAGCTTCATCTGCAAGAGATGGTGTTCTTATCTGAGGGGCAGAAATAGCAAATGTTTGCTGTGGGTAGCACTATTTTTTGATTCTGTGCTCATGGCAGACATCACTAATTGACTGTCACACTCCTTACCACTGATACAAAATGTAGCTCCAGAAACCTGAATTCACTAACCAAGAGATTAAGATTAACATTACCAGTGATAAGTTATGTTGAAAGCAGGATAGCATAATATGTGATGAGGAAGGCACCTTATTTCTGTGGTGTTTTTCCCAAAAACTCATAATCCCAGTCAAATCAGGAGAAAAACATTAAGACTAATCCAAATGGAAGGATAGTCTACAGAATACTTGACCGGTATTTCTCAAACTGTCAAGGTCATGAAAAGCAAGGAAATACTAAGAAATTGTCACAGACCAGAGGATACTAGGAGACATGGCAACAAAATGCAATGCAAGGTCTTAAATAAGATCCAAAAAAAACATTAGTGAAAATAAATAAATAAACACACAAACAAACCTCAATAAATTCTAGAGTTTATTTAATCACAACAAATTGTGGATCATGACAAACTGTGGGGAATTCTTAAAGAGCTGGGAATACCAGACCACGGTACCTGTCTCCTGAGAAACCTGTATGCAGTCAAGAAGCTTCCATGGTACAAGGCTTCCCTGGTAACTCAGCTGGTAAAGAATCCACCTGCAAGGCAGGCGACCCAGGTTCAATCCCTGGGTCAGGAAGATCTGCTGGAGAAGGGATAGGCTACCCACTTCAGTATTCTTGGGCTTCTCTGCTGGTTCGGATGGTAAAAAACCTGCCTGCAATGCGGGAGATCTGGGTTCGGTCCCTGGGTTGGAAAGATCCCCTGGAGAAGGGAACAGCTACACATGCCAATATTCTGGCCTGCAAGGTTCCATGCACAGAGGAACTGGCAGGCTACAGTCCATGGGGTTGCAAAGAGTTGGACACAACTGAGTAATTTTCACTTTCATGTCAAGAAGCAACAGTTAGAACCAGATATGGAAAGACAAACTGGTTCAAAATCGGAAAAAGAGTATGTCAAGGCTGTATATTGTTGCCCTGCTTATTTAACTTATATGCAGAGTAGATCATGAGAAATGCCAGGCTGGATGAATCACAAGCTAGAACCAAGATTGCTGGGAGAAATATCAACAACTTCAGATACATAGATGATACCACTCTCATGACATAAAGTAAAGAGGAACTAATGAGCCTCTTGATGAAGGTGAAAGAGAGTGGGAAAAGCTGGCTTAAAATTCAGCATTCGAAAAACTAAGATAATGGCATCCAGTTCCATCACTTCATGGCAAATAGATGGGGAAAAAAGTGGAAACACAGAGAGATTTTATTTTCTTGGGCTTCAAAATCGAGGATGATGATTGCAGCCATGAAATTAAAAGATGCTTGCTCCTTGGAAGGAAAGCTATGACAAACCTAGACAGTGTATTAAAAAGCAGAGACATCACTTTGCGGACAAAGGTCCATATAGACAAAGCTATGGTTTTTCTAGTCGTCATGTATGGATGTGAGAGGTGGACCATAAAGGAGGCTGAGTGCCAAAGAATTGATGCTTTTGAGCTGTGGTGCTGGAGAAGACTCTTGAGAGTCCCTTGGACTGCAAGGAGATCCAACCAATCAATCCTAAAGGAAATCAACCCTGAATATTCATTGGAAGGACTGATCCTGAAGCTGAAGCTCCAATACATTAGCCACCTGAGGTGAAGAACCGACCCATTGGAAAAGACCCTAATGGTGGGAAAGATTGAGGGCCAGAGGAAAAGGAGACGACAGATGGTTGGATGGCATCACTGACTCAGTGGACATGAGTCTGAGCAATCTCCGGGAGATAAAGAAGACAGTGAAGCCTGAGTGGCAAAGAATTGGATGTGATTTAGCAAACGAACAATCATGAACCAAAGTTAATTTCTTAGTTTTAACAAATATACCATGGTTATGTAAGATGTTAACAGTAGGTAAAAGAGGGTAATAGGTTTACAGGTTCTCTGTATTATCCTGGTGATTTTTCTATAAACCTAAAATTATTCTAAAATTAAAAGTTACTTTTTTAAAACTCAGTAAACTGGCCCCTTCACTAATTGTGTGTTTAACTTCTTTGAACTTCACCTTTCTCATCAGTATGTCTTTAATCTTTTCAGATATTTTATGCAGATATAAAAGATTGAAATTAAATACATTAAAAAACTTGCAGTTAGAACATCTTGCTTGGGGCACATAGTAGGAGAAAAATAATGGAGCCTGCCAACTCAGTATTGCTTTTTTTCCTGCTTTGAAGTAATCTGAGTTGCTATGCAGCCACAGACCTTTCTAAATTAATGCATTTGTTAAATTTTTAATTTAAAAATTAATTTTCCAAAGAATCTTTTACCTACATCCAAATTTAATTGCAGAGTCTGGTATCTGGGCACAGGGAGAATTTATGGAGTACTTTGATGCTAAGGAATCACTGCCCCAACACTAACAATCAACTCAATTGCTACAAATCTTCTCTTAATACCCTCCAGATGACATCGAGGCCGTGGCTAGCTTTTGTTAAATTCTTACAGCTTTTCCCTTGAAGATACATACCAAGTGCAGTATTCAGGCTTTCTATGTACTTATGGATCCCATAATTCATTGTCTAGGTGAAATGGGCTGCTTTTGAAAAGTTGGAGACTACAGTCTTCACTTTCCAAATTGTGTAGCTAGCAGATTTCATTTACAGTATATTGCAACAAGTCCCTGGGAGTTTCCACCGAAAACCATAAATCAGAATCAGTTAAGAAAAATGTTCAAGAGAATTTCCCATTTCTGCAGATAGACAAGGTTGAGAAATATCAGAGGTAGAGTTATGTAGTGTGAAATGACACTTTCTAAAGGGCTCTTTTGAGCAATGTATTAAGAATTTGTCAAAGACATGCCAAGTGCTCATCATTGAATTAGGCATGTATTATAATACTTACTGTAGCATTTAAAGATCATGATTTTTGTCACTTAGATTGTACTTAACATGCTCAAAACATTTTCAGTTCTAATTAAATATTCTCCCACATGGATCTGTGTAGAGAAATAACCATTTATAGGAGGAAGAAATACCCATACTCACAAGTAAAAAAAAAATACCCATCAGAGAAGGCTTGGGAACTTGAGTGCAGTATTAAATATGTAGGCGAATGTGTAACATCTTGAGTTTCAGCCAGAAGTCTAGGTTGGTTTCCCAAACAACCATTTGGAGTTCCATCTTCTTATCAAAATGAGTCTTCACGCTTTTTAAATTTTTTTCCTGAAGTTTGAGCTGCCCTTGACAGAATCTTTTGAGGTTTAGGCTAATTACATGAAGTCAAACAGGGAAACTAAGTGATTCCATTTTCCCAAATGCAGGGTTTCTCTTCTTAAATATCAAACTCTGCAAATACGGGTTCGACATATCCCAGCTTCACAACTTCCTCTTCTTTACTTTTTTTTCAAGTTTTAAGAAGAGGCATCACAATTTCCCAATTGGGGTCAGCACTTTGGTAGAGGGAACCAACCAAAAGGAGAATCTATATTCACAGGTAAGAATTTTGCTATTTGAAAATGTAGGGTGTGAATTTTTCCAGCAAGATGGGATTCAAGATTCAAATTCAGTCACTGAGTGCATTGCGGGGCTGACAAGAATCTGTCTCCAGAAAGGGAGAATTTATATCCAGCCTTTAGGCAGAAGAGAGGGGAAGGCTATAGAGAGCTTTTCTTGCATTTGCTGCTTCTTAATTGCCTTTAGTTCAGTTGTATCAAGGGCTTCCCAGGTGGCTCTGTGGTTAAAAAAAAAAAAAATCTGCCTGCAAATGCAGGAGACGCGAGTTTGATTCCTGGACCGGGAAGATGCCCTAAAGGCGGAACTGGCAACTCACTCCAGTATTCTTGTCTGGAAAATTCCATGGACAGAGGAGCCTGGTGCGTGGGATCGCAAAGAGTCTGACATGATTGAGCACAATTATGTTATATGTTATGTATGTGAGCCCCAATGGTAGACAAGATGACAGTATTTATACAAATGTAACAATGCATGTCCTTTAGTCCAGGCATTGAACTTCCAGTAATCTGTCCCAAGGTCATACCACGTATGAAGTACATGTACAAGTGTGTTTATTGTAGTACAGTTCAGAATAGGAAAAAATTGGAATTCTTCAAAATGCCCCTTGATAGAGAAATATATATTCATTCATCAAATACAATACAACTCTGAAATGGCACAAGTTAAAACAAGGGTCACATCAACTGGCTATGCTAGTATCCTGCTGCTCCACAGAGAATTAGCCACCACAACTTTACACAGAAGAACAAAGAAACAAGAGTTAATGCTAAATAACTTGGCAATCAACTCTTTGTGACCCCAATACTGAAGTGGGTAGCCGTTCCCTTCTCCAGAGGATCTTCCCAACCCAGGGATCGAATCCAGGTCTCCCGCATTGCAGGCAGATTCTTTACCAGCTGAGCCACCAGGGAAGCCCTGGCAATCAACAGAGCCAAATAGTATGAATTCAAATCCCAGCTCTGAACTCTGTGTGACCATGGGCGAGTTGGTGACCTCGGGCGAGTTGGTGACCTCCATGATCCTTGGTTTCATTATATATAAAATGTGGATGACATTAATATATCTCTCATTTAGAGTGCTTATGAGAATTAAATAAGACAATGCCTGTATTTAGCACAATGTCTAGCACAGAGGAAGTACTCAATAAGCATCACCTACTATGATAATAAATAAATATACAGCTAGAAGGGATCTGAGAGCCTCACTCAAGTGTACTCTAGGGAGCAGCTGGCACAGTAGCAGCACCGGGGAGCTCACTGGAATGCAGAATCTCAGGCCCTACCCCAGACATACACAATCAGAATCTGCACTTTATTAAGTTGGCCAAATAGTTCATTCGAGTTTTTCTATAACTTCTTATGGGAAAAGCTGAATGAATTTTTTAGCCAACACAATAATATGATCCCCAGATGATGTGTAAGCGTATCTTACTTTGAAACTAGTAATCTGGGGTTAAGGCTGAGATTCTGCATTTTCAATAAGCTTCTGGTCCATGGCCACTTTGAGTAGCACATTAATTTTGAGATATACTTCCTTAAAGATTGCCCAGTTCTGCCCTCCTCTTTTACAGGTGAACGAACTGAGTTCTGAAAAGGTTAACTGACTTGTTCAAGCCGCATACACACCAGTCCATAGTAAATTTGAGGCAGACCCAGCCTTCCTTACTCTGAACCTTATACTTTAAACAAAGCTTTTGGATTGCAAATTGTCAGACCAGCAGTTCTCTGAGAGCACCATGGACAATTTGAAATGGACTCACTATTGAATTCTGAGAATCTGTAGGCGTGTCAAGGTAAGTGAGACCCTAAATGGCTGTTTTAATGAATGCAATGTTATAATTCACGCAGAGTCACTGTTGTACCTAGCAAATTCATAATTAGGGGTAATTTTGCACCTGCTGTCATGAGACGATGGCATTTCTTTTAATTTAGCTTGATGCCTTGATTATACCGTGGGAGCGGCAGGAGACAAGGCAATCTCTCACTCAACTCCTGGAGAAAACACACAGCTTCTGGTTTGTGGTTATGATTAATAAAGCCAGTTAACATCCTCTGAGTCATCAGCTGCTGCTTCTTGTCATACTGATGCAGAATCTTCCACGAGGTGGGAGTGCTTATCACCATCCCACCTGTTGCAAAAATCATGAGAGGCTAGTGGGTTCTTTTTAGGGTAAACCATCCCAAGAATTCCATTCAAACTAACTTGGATCATTATCACTAAAGCAGCTGTGAATCTCAGGTCACTAAATCAGGCTCAGAAGAAACATAATGCTATTTTTCTGTAACTGAATGTACTTTCTAGTTCAAAACCAGGACTTTGGGATACCTCCTTTTCTTGCTGTTGTGTTTAGTTGCTCAGTCATGTCCAACTCTTTGTGACCCCATGGACTGTAGCCCACCAGACTTCTCTGCCCATGGGATTTCCCAGGCAAGAATACTGGAGTGGGTTGCCATTTCCTCTGCCAGGGGATCTTCCTTCTATCCCCTGCATTGGCAGGTGAATTCTTTACCACTTATCTTTTCTTGTGAGCTGCTTTAAGTTGGGGGAATTATTTGTAGCCAAGTCATCACAGATGTGATGGCTAATTTCAGGTGTCAACTTGACTGAGCTAATAATTTGGATGCCCAAATAATTGGTAAAGCATTATTTCTGGAGGTGTCTGTAAGGATGTTTCTGAAAGATTAGGATTTGAATCGGTGAACTGAGTAAAGCGGATAGCCCTCCCCAATGTAAGTGGGCATTATCCAACTCATTCAGGGCCCAGATAGAACAGAAGGCAGAGGAAGGGCAATTCAATCTCTCTCTGCCTGAGCTGAGACATCCACCTTCTCCTGCCCTTGGACATCAGTGCTCCTGGTTCTCAAACTTTAGACTCAGATCAGAATTTACACCATTTCTCAGGCCTTTGGACTCAGACTGAATTACATCACCAATTTTCCTGATGCTTCATCTTGCAGTTGGCAGATCATGGAACTTCTAGACCTCCATAACCATGTGAACCAATTCCTATATTAAGTCTTCTATCTATCTCCTGTTGCTTCTGTTTCTCTGGAGAATGCTGGCTAATCTAAGAGGAGAGAAGCATTGAGATAGGCTGACAGCCACTGAAAAGCCTCCATCTGGTTGATCATCAGTGCCCAGTGGTCACTGCTGTGTCCAGCTGGAGGATTCACTTGGTTTAGCCCTCTCCAGGGTGGGGGCTGGGGGAGGGCTCTTGTATGCCTAGGCTTTTTTCCATTGCTCTGTACCAGCCAGAGGAGGAGGAGCCACATGAAGCCTCTAGACCCACCACAAAGCCACCACGTCTGCTCAGGCAACATGCTGAGAGAGTATGGAGAACTATGGAGTTTTGCCAGCTTAAGATTCAAATCCAGGTTTAGCTGAGGCCAAGTCACTCCTTAACTAAAGCATGGCTGAGCCTCTCAGTTACCTATGCAATGTTGATCAGTAGAGGGAATGCCTGGGTTCTGGCTCCCTAACTACCCAACACTTGAAACCTATTGGACATTCTAGGCAGGAAGCAGAAATGTCAGGATGGGGAATTGGGGGGAAACTCTGCTTGAACTGGGACAAGCTCCTTAACCTGTCAGGCTGTGCCTTTTCAGTCATGACATTCTTCCATGATGGCAGGTGCCATCCTTCAATGCTTTAATCCCTTGCTGGTGAAAAATGAGGTTGTTTGCACCTTTTCCTATTTTATACAATACTGCAGTGGACATTCCTTAGACAGTACCTGCTCAGGCTGCTGTTGTCTGACCTCCAGGCATGGGGACAGAGTATGAGGTCAATGGAACCACTCCAGACTCTGCTGCTGCTGCTTAGTCACCTCAGTCGTGTCTGACTCTGTGAAACCCCATAGATGGCAGCCCACCAGGCTCCGCCGTCCCTGAGATTCTCCAGGCAAGAATACTGGAGTAGGTTGCCATTTCCTTCTCCAATGCATGAAAGTGAAAAGTGAAAGTGAAGTTGCTCTGTTGTGTCCAACTCTTCTCGACCCCATGGACTGCAGCCCACCAGGCTCCTCTGTCCATGGGATTTTCCAGGCAAGAGTACTGGAGTGGGGTGCCATTGCCTTCTCTACTCCAGACTCTAGTCCCATCCATACCACTCACTGTCCCTCAGCTGTCTCTCTCTCTCTTTTTTTTTTCTTTTAACTTTTTTTGGGGGGGTCATTTTAAAAGTCTTTATTGAATTTGTTACAATATTGCTTCTGTTTTAGGTCTTGATTTTTTGGCTGTGAGGCATGGGGGAATCTTAGCTCCCTGGCCAGGGATCAAATTTGCACCCCCTATATTGGAAGGCAAAGTCCTAACCACTGGGCCACCAGAGAAGTTCCTCAGCTGTCTCTTCTAAAGGCTTGTTTCTTCAAACCACAGGAGTGACGAGAATGTAGCTGACAGCTAGAAGATTCCAGTTCACATCATGATTGTGCTGCTTACCAGTGGTGTGGCCTTGAGCAAGTTTCTTGACCTCTCCTAAACTCACCTATAAAGTAAAAATAATGACTTCTTCACAAGGTGCTGCAAAGCCTAAATGAGATATGATAGGTATTTATATGCAGTGTTTAACATTAAAATAGGTGACTACTGAGAACCTGCTGTATAGCTCAGGGAACTCTATTCAGTGCTGTGTAGTGAATTAAATGGGAAGGAAATTCAAAAAAGAAGGGATTCGTGTGTGTATATAGCTGATTCACTTTGCTGTACAATAGAAACCAACACAATATTATAAAGCAAATATGCTCCAATAGAAATTCATTAAAAAATTTTTAAAAGTGTTTGGCATTGTGTTTTGCTATTGACGAACACTGACAAAAAGGCTTGTTGTTGTTGTGAAGGAGGAAACAGACAGAACAGGCTCCATCTTGAAAGCCTGAATGCAGGACTCCATCCTGGGCCGGACTGTGGACTTTCAGCTATATGCCCAGTGTCTATGGAAACGACATACCAACTGGAAAACCAGACCCCCCCGGATGGAAGAGCGCCAGGGCTCGTACCTAGACTCTCTGTCACTTAAAAGAATACCCTAATCATCTGTGTAACCAAATAGAATCATAAATTCTATTATGCTTATTGGGGTATGACCACAGGCCTGCTGATAATTGTTAATTACCTAGGCTTAAGGGGTATGAATCACGGGTTAACTTTGTATCTTTCTTTTCCTTTGTTCAGACTAATTTCAGGGAATTTGGGGAGGTGGGTTTGGGCACATACACTTAGGGTATATAAGGTTTTCACAAAAACTGGCCAGGGTCCTTGTCTAAGAGAAGACTCTGCCTTGGGCCCTCCGGTGTAATAAACTACCCTCCACTATCTGCTGGAGAAGGCAATGGCACCCCACTCTAGTACTCTTGCCTGGAAAATCCATGGACAGAGGAGCCTGGTAGGCTGCAGTCCATGGGGTCGCTAAGAGTCTTCATGCATTGGAGAAGGAAATGGCAACACACTCCAGTGTTCTTGCCTGGAGAATCCCAGGGATGGGGAAGCCTGGTGGGCTGCCGTCTCTGGGGTCGCACAGAGTCGGACACGACTGAAGCGACTTAGCAGCAGCAGCAGCAGCCACTATCTGCATTGTCCTTCTGAGTGAGTTTGTTTCCTGAAACGCATGGCTACACAACAATTGTTATCATTTTGACTTGAATAGGGAAAAAGGGGCTTCCCAGGTGGTGCTAGCGGTAAAGAATCTACTTGCCAATGCAAGGGACAGAAGAGATGCAGGTTCAATCCCTGGGGTCAGGAAGATCCCCTGGAGAAGAGCATGGCAACCCACTTTAGTATTTTTGCCAAGAGAACTCCATGGACAGAGGGGCCTGGCAGGCTACAGTCCACAGGGTCGCACAGAGTTGTACACAACTGAAGCAACTTAGCATGCACGCAGGGAGTAAAGAGGAACAGAAGGAGAAGAGAGAAGGACAATGGGCCATTTAGGAATTTATCTTTCAGGGACAGATCAGAAGGTGGTCTGCACCTGCTCAAAAGTAGCCTCCAGTTAAGGTGGAGAATGGGTGAGACTTCACCTGCCCAGCGCGATCCCTACTTCCAGCCACATCCTCATCTCCAGGAAAATGGGAGTCTACTGGGGTGCCTCAAGACCCTGCAATGCTCTGAAATGGAAAATT
>NW_011484839.1:508159-515565 GCF_000754665.1 Bison bison bison | reverse complement strand
GATATATTAAATTCATAATAACTTGCTAGTGTAGATATATAGGGGTCGGTATGAATTCCCAACAAAATGCAATGATCACTATACTAACTTAGTATTTGTGAGGTTTTTGTCATGCATGAAAAAAAGTTATGATGACTTGAAGCCAAACTGCATTCCAAAAGCACGTATGTTGTTTGGGTTTCTCTTTTTAATCAAACATTAATAGGGGATACAAAATTATAGGAAACGTAATAACAGGGTTGAATTGGGCGGGTAGGTTTTGTTTGTATTTTTTAAGATTTTCCTTTGCTTATTCTAGTGGCCTCTCTTGAGATTCAAACGACCAATGAAACTAGTATTAAGAGACAATCGTTACCCCAAGCCCAGAGGATAGAAGGCTCAGCATGTTGCATATGAGCCACTTGATTTCAAGTGGTATTAAGAGAGTTTTTAATTTCTTAGCTCTGGACTAAGGTATCACCTTCTCTGACAAAACAGCAAGACAAGAACAGCTTTCTAAATAGATTAGATCAGTTTCCCCACCACCAGCCCTTGACCGGGAGCCATTTTTGCCACACAGGAAATGCTATTTTAAACCAGCTCATTAGAGGGGGCAGGGAGAGATGCTATTTAGAGTTCCGCATGGCCTTAGGGAGAAGAAGAAAGGAAAGTAGGCAAATCTCACCAATACCCAACATCTCAACACTTTCCCCACCCAAAGTCTACCTCTTTCAAGGGCACAAGTCCAACGATACGGAACCAACAGAACAGTGCCCAGGAACAGGGGGCTTCAGAGTTGATCAAAAAGCTCTGAGCTCCAGAAGTAAACCCTCCTATGCTGCTGATGGGAATGTAAATTGGTGCAGTCATTATGGAGAACGGTATGGAGGTGCCTTAAAAAATGAAAACTAGAGTCACCATATTACCCTCTAACTCCACTCCTGGGCTTATGTCCAGAGAAAAACACGGTCTGAAAGCATACATACACCCCAGTGTTCTTTGCAGCACTATTTATGATAACCATCACATGGAAGCAACCTGAATGCCCCTCAACAGAGGAATGGATAAAGAAGATGTGGTACCTATATGCAGTGGAATATTACTCAGCCAGTAAAAAGAATGAAATAATGCCATTTGTAGCAACATGGGTGGATCTAGAGATTGTAATATTGGGTGATGGCAGTCAGAGAAAGAGAAGTATTGTACAATATCACTTATCTATAGAATCCAAAAAGAAATGATACAGATGAACTTATTTACAAAACAGGAACAGATTTATAGACGCCTTTCTTGGATTCTATTTGCTAGAACAGCTTACAGCACTGAGGAAACCTATTTACTTCACTATATTACTGGTGTACTATGAACCATACTGCTGCTGTTGCTGCTAAGTCACTTCAGTCATGTCCGACTCTGTGCGACCCCATAGACAGCAGCCCACCAGGCTCCCCCGTCCCTGGGATTCTCCAGGCAAGAACACTGGAGTGGGTTGCCATTTCCTTCTCCAATGCATGAAAGTGAAAAGTGAAAGTGAAGTCACTCAGTTGTGTCCTATCCTAAAGGATACAAATCAACAGCCAGATACTGATACAGGAGCTCCTGTCTCCATGAAGCCTGGAGCCCAATGTGGTAGCACTGGAAAGCATTCTGGTTCCCCAATCTGGAAGATTTCTGAACCCTGTCCCGTTTGGTTTTTATGCAGGCTTCATTACATAGGCATGGTCAATGGAAACATTGGGCTTCCCTGGTGGCTCAGATGGTAAAGGATCTGCCTGCAATGCAGGAGACCCAGGTTCGATCCCTGGGTTGGGAAGATCCCCCAGAAAAGGGCATGACAACCCATTTCAGTATTCTTGCCTGGAGAATTCCATGGACAGAAGAGCCTGGCAGACTATAGTCCATGGGGTCACAAACAGTCCGACACGACTGAACAACTAACACTTTCAGTGGAATCATTGGCCATTGGTGATTAAATCAGCAGTTGGGATGCGGAAAGAGGGACTGAAATTTCCAAGCCTCTAATCATGTGGTTGGCCCCACTGGCTACCACCCCCCATCCTTAGGTGAGATCCAAAAGTCACCTTGTTAACATAACAAAGAGCACCTTTACAACTCTCATCACTTAGGAAATTCCAAGGATTTTAGGAGCTCTGTGCCAATATCCTGGACAAAGACCAAATATATATATATATATATGTTATATATATATATATATGTTATTATAAATATATATATATGTTATTATAAATCATAATATCATACTACCTCATGGGGCTATAAGAAGGATTGAATGAGGTATTTGACATAAAACATTGAATAAGTGTTGGCCATTTGTGCTGTGGTTTATTGCCCCAAACACATATGCATTCATTCAGTTCTCAGAACCATGCCTATGAAGAAGTGAAGTGAAAGTTGCTCAGTCGTGTCCAACTCTTTGTGACCCCATAGATTATACAGTCCATGGAATTCTCTAGGCCAGAGTATTGGAGTGGGTAGCCTTTCCGTTCTCCAGGGGATCTTCCCAACCCAGGGATCAAACCCAGGTTTCCAGTGTGGCAGGTGTATTCTTTACCAGCTGAGACACAAGGGAAGCCCAAGAGTACTGGAGTGGGTAGCCTAGCCTTTCTCCACCGGATCTTCCTGACCCAGGAACTGAACCCGGGTCTCATGCATTGCAGGCAAATTCTTTACCTGCTGAGCTATCAGGGAAGCCCTGCCTGTGAAGAAAGCAGAACATAGTTTATAGATGAGGTTTAGAAAGTTGTCCCTCCTATCAGAGTTCACCTTTCTTTTTCCAAACTTGCATCAGGTAGAAAGTCAAAGCCTCCCCACCATAAGGTCACCTACCCAGAGAAATGTACTGTTAATGGTTGGTATATATTATTCTAGATATTTAATGAATGTAAATACATATAAGTGGAATCCTCCTATACAACTGCCTTCTTTTTAAGTTTAATAATGTATTGTAAGGATTTCCCTGGTGGTCCAGTGGCTAAGACTGTGCTCCCAATGCAGGGAGCCTAGGTTCAATCCCTGGTCAGGACACTGGATCCTGCATGCCATAGCTAAAGATTCCACAACAAAAATCAAAGATCTCCTGTGCCACTATTAAGACTTGGTGCAGCCAAATAAATAAAGATTAAAAACAACAACAGCAAAATGTTGTAGACATCTTTCCCATCAACATTGTTGGATTCACCTCATCCTTCTCAATGGTTCATTCTATTCCATGGCATCCATGTACTGTACTCTGTTGAACTACTCCTCTACCCACCAAAATGTGATCCTGCATTCACTATCATTTTAAACACGTCCACACAAATATATCTGAGTATTTAGGATAAGTTTCTAAATGTGCACTCTCTGGGTCAAGGGGTACAAATATTTAAAATTTGGTTACCTACTGCCTGCACAGCAACTCCCAAAATAATTTTTACCATATTTTATCCCTTTCTGCTCTGGTCACCTTTTACCTTGTATTATATTTTATTTCTATGTGTATTGGTTTGCAAGGAATACAGTAACAAAGTATTACAAACTTCATGGCTCAAACAACAGAAATGTATTTCCTCACAGTTCTGGAGGCTGGAAGTCTGAGATAAAGGTGTCAGCAAGTTAGTCACTTTTAAGTCCCCTCTTCTTGGCTTGGAAATAGCCATCTTCTCTCTGCATCTCTGTACCTGTCTCCTAATTTCTTCTTCTTATAAGGACATACCTCATATTGGATTAGGGCCCACCCTAACTTCCTCATTTTAACTTAATGACCCCTTTAAAGACCCTATCTCCAAATATAGTCACATTCTGAGGCTCCATGGGGTCAGGATTTCAACATCTGAACAGAGGGAGGGGTGTGGCAAAACTCAACCCAAAACATTGTCTATAACCTAAGGATTGCTTTTTGTATTCCTAGAATGAAAAAAAAAAAAAAAAAAGAGTTCAAAGAATTATTAAGACTCTCCACTGAAAAGTTCATATGAATGCATTTAGTAGAAAGCAAAGTATGTTTAAAGACAAAGGGCCAGGTTAACCGTGGTGGTCCAGTGGTTAAGAATCTGCCTACCAATGCAAGGGACATGGGTTCAGTCCCTGGTTCGGGAAGATCCTGCACGCCAAAGGGCAACTAAACCCAAGCACCATAACTACTGAAGCCCATGTACCTAGAGCCTGTGCTCTGCAACAAGAGAAGCCACTGCAATGAAAAGCCCATGCATTGCAACTAGAGAGTAGCCCCTGCTCACTGCGACTAGAGAAAACCCAGAAGCAACAAAGACCCTATGCAGCAAAATAATCATCATAATAATTTTTTTGAAAAGATGAAGCGTAGTTATCACCCTGCCTCTTCTTGCCTCTGCTCCTCCCATCACCACATTCATGCACCCCCACCCCCCTTAGCCTCTTCAAAGTTCACTTACCCTAAGAAGAGGTTTGCTTCCTGTGCCAGCAGCCTCCAAAGGCAATCAGGGCTCACCCTCCCTCTCCAGCGTTTGTGAAACTCGATGCTTTCCATGCTTCTGGGAACATTAACCATGGCTTGGTGACACCATCCCAAAAGGGACCAGTTGGCTTTGGGAGAGCGGACGGTGACTTCATTGGGAAGGCCATTAATCATAATTATGAAATAATGAAATGGCTGTCAATTGGCCCATGCCTAATAACACCTAGTTAATAAGAGGGTCTTTTTATTTCTCACAGTGGAAATGGATGGCAGGGGATAGTGTTTCTGGGAGAACATTACACGTCTTGGATGGCTGAAATGCCTTGGCCAGTAGAAGTCACTCAGCTCTTGGCTGAATGCCTCGGCAACACTCTATGAGCCGTGCAATAACCTCTCTGAAATGCACTGCTGCCCCTGTCTTATTGCTTAATTAATCCACTTCTAATTGATATGGCTATGCATAACCATGGCTGCTTCCCTGCCGCGAGAGCCCATAAAACATATTTGGCTTTTTTAACTGGACTCTCCGAAACAATGTCAAGAACATGAACTTCTAAATGACATCATACTTTGTCAAGAAATGCGAGTCCCGTGACATTGGCCAAATATGTTCCTGACATCTAATAAAAACGTCCAGGTCCACTGATAGCATTACCATATTTCAAAGGATTTATAATGCAAGGAGGTGGGGGAAGGGAGATGAAAGAGAACCAGAACTAACTGGAGAGTTGGGCTTTTTGTAACTTTCCTTGGTGGATGTCCTTTTATCCTTCCTCCTAATCATATCATTCTAATCACCAAAATGTCTCTATCAGGTACCTAACTGAGCAGTAGGCTGTGTGAAGCACTGTCCTGAAAGAAGTTCATTTCCGGATAAGTCAATTCTAGATGTTTCTGTGAAAGGGTTCCAAAAACAGACAGACAGGGTTCAAATCCCATCTCTATCACTCTCTCACCAGGTGCCTTTGAACTAGTGACCTAACCTCCCTACCTAACTCAATTCTCCCAAATACCAAAATAATAATAATCGCATACTGCAGCACGTTAGGCTAGGACTGAGAACAAAGTTTTGGGAGATTACATATTATCAAGATCATCTTTAGAAAATCTTTAAACCATTGTTGTCTCTCTAAATCGATCCCCTGTAATCCTCAGGCACATTCCACTTTGAGACCTTTGGAAGGAAAGTCTAGATCAAGGGTTGATAAATAATGGGCCAAATCCAGCCCACCACCTGTTTTTGTAAATAAAGCTTTATTGGAACACACATGCTCATTTATTTACATATTGTCTATGGCTGCTTTCCCAGGACAGCAGAATTGAATGGTTGCAACAGAAGCCATATGGCCCTCAAAGCCTAAAATACTTCCTCTCTGGCCCTTTACAGAAAGAAGGTTGCTGACTCTTGGTCCAGGTACAGATGTCTGTCATTCCACCCTCTCTGCCTTCAAGATGACTCTCAAATCCCTCGCAGTGAATGGAGAGAGATGGAGAATTCTCAAGTACATTGCTGGCCTGTGGGGTAGTCTCCATTAGGTTGTACTATTAAACCTCAACAGCCTTAATTTTGGTTAAGAGAGTTGTTGTTTGCCAAGAGAATTAAAAAGAAATCTTGGTGTACATCTTGCATGGGAGTTAGGCTCTAAAATCAGCTAGAATGGCACTTGTGATTTGATTTCCCTAAACTCAGAACCTCTCATTCCTAAATGGGAATCAAAGGGAGGGGTTAGGGGTGTCAGCACAAAGGCAGGGCTTTGGGGGAGAATTCCAGCATTGGACTCTTTCCCCCTGGATGCTGGCAGGATGGGAAACTGAAGAATTCTCTGCAAAGGGACAAATCGGGGCTTCTTGTTTACTGGATTTGTTAGGGGAAACATTGACTAAAATCACAGACCCTGATCAGGCACCATCACATCCACCTGTGTGAGCTATTTTACAGTAGGAGGTCCTGGTAAGGAACATGGAACTAATAAGCCACCACCAACCAGAATAGTTCAGGAAAGGTCAAAAGGAGATGCACGTGCTGTACCATCTCCCAGAATCCTTTTCGCTGACATCCATCTTGGCTGAGCAATACGTGCACCACCAGAAAGTACCCTGAGTCAGAATGATTGGCCAAAGACAACCTAGAAACTAATCCCATCACCGTAAAACCCGAGGCTGCCAGCCACATGACAGGGCGATCCTCCTGGGTTCTGTTACCCTGCTGCTCTCCGCCCAGGCTCCCTATCCTAATAAAGTCTCTTGCTTTCTCAGAACGTGTCTCCTCGGACAATTCATTTCTGAGTGTTAGACAAGAGCCCACTTTCAAGCCCTGGAAGGAGTCTCCTTCCTGCAACAGATTCACAAGAGCCATTGAGAAACTGACTTTGCCCTCCAGCTCAGCATGCTCTCCAAATGTCATCTCCACCACTTTGCCTGCCTTTCATACTGCTGCTGCTGCTGCTAAGTCACTTCAGTCGTGTCCAACTCTGTGCGACCCTATAGACGGCAGCCCACGAGGCTCCCCCGTCCCTGGGATTCTCCAGGCAAGAACACTGGAGTGGGTTGCCATTTCCTTCTCCGACGCATGAAAGTGGAAAGTGAAAGTGAAGTCACTCAGTCGGGTCTGACTCTTAGTGACCCCATGGACTGCAGCCCACCAGGGTCCTCCGTCCATGGGATTTTCCAGGCAAGAGTACTGGAGTGGGGTGCCATTCGCCTTCTCCGCCTTCCATACTGAGACCCTCCTAAAATACTAGTGCTCCTTCCTTCCCACAAGAGCAGCTCAGAGACCCTTCTGCTCAGGAGATATTAATCATGCTGATTAGGCTCGACTTTCCCGTCTGTAAACTCCTGTTGATGGCCTCAAACCAATCAGTACCTGTCAAGATGTTTCTGGTCCCTAAACGAAGGCGGAAGGCAGAGGGAAGAGAGAGCTCTGTTTGAGAATCAGGAGTCCCTCCAGGCCTGCTGGTGGCAGCTGCCCATTCTGGGAAAAAGTGGTTCCCAG
>NW_011484839.1:507532-508059 GCF_000754665.1 Bison bison bison | reverse complement strand
AGGATGAGAAGAGATGGTGGGTTATGCTCTAATGGTGTAGTGAAAGATGATTTTTTTTCAAGATGTACAATGTGATGATTTAATATGCATTGTGAAATGATTATCACAATCAAGTTCATTAGCACATCCATCACCTCACACAGTTCTCTTTTGGGGGTGTGTGTGATGAGAACACTTGGAATCTACTCTCTTAGCAAATTTCAGGTATGCAGCACAGTATTATTACCTCTAATTATCACACTGTACATTCGATCCCCAGAATTTATTCATCTTGCAACTCTTTTATGGTCCACATTCATGAGGCTGCCTCTGTTGGGTAAAAAAAAAGAAACTACATTTATGTCACATTTCTGAATGCGTTGTCACCCTACAAAGATGTTACAGACTGATGACAACAAACCTGGGCTCTTGACTCAAACCAGTGACTTTGCAGGAATGTGAACGTCTTTATTCCTCAATCATCTGTACGTGAGGGACAGTCGTCAAGGCAAATGCTTCCCAGGTGGCACAATGGTAAAAAATTCACC
>NW_011484839.1:492504-507432 GCF_000754665.1 Bison bison bison | reverse complement strand
TGACTTTGCAGGAATGTGAACGTCTTTATTCCTCAATCATCTGTACGTGAGGGACAGTCGTCAAGGCAAATGCTTCCCAGGTGGCACAATGGTAAAAAATCCCCCTGCCAATGCAAGAAGGGCAAGAGAGACAGGTTTGATCCCTGGATTGGGAAGATTCCCCTGGAGGAGGAAATGGCCACCCACTCCAGTATTCTTGCCTGGAGAATCCCATGGACAGGGGAGCCTGGTGGGCTTCAGTCCATGGGGTCGCAAAGAGACAGACACGACTGAGCACACACAGCACATGCTGTTAAGGGGAGCTTCATGGGCCAGTGACACCAGAAGGTGCACGAAACCCCACACTTAGCAGGGTCTTGAACTTGGTCTAGTACTTTCTAGACACCACTTTGCAATTCGTGGAGATTTTTTAACAAAAACCCTTGCATTTTTACTTTGCTCTGCAAATGTGGTCTTTAACAGGCCTTTGCATGAATGCTAGGCTGCTTCAGTTGCATCCAACTCTTTGAGACCCTTTGGACTGTAGCCCACCAGGCTCCTCTGTCCATGGGGTTTTCTAGGCAAGAATACTGGAGTGGGTTGCCATTTCCTCCTCCTGGCGATTTTCCTGTTCTAGGGATTGAACCTGAGTTTCTTATGTCTCCCGCATTGGCAGGCAGGTTCTTTACCACAAGTGCCACATGGGAAGCCAGGTGACTGCACAGATGAAATGTAAAATGAAATAAAATATTGGGTAAGACCATGTGGGTTCCACTTGCAACTACCTTCCATACCACAAGAGGTATGCAGATCCCACTCCAGGGAACTCAGGGTTAAACTAATTCCCAGCACTTCATTAATAGCTGACAGCACCTGAGTGTACCACCTATTTGTGGATATTTGCATGTTTATAGGGGACTCTTGGAAACATAATGCTTAACACATAGAAATAACGTGGGCATTCTAAGCAACTGGTAAAAGGAGATATTTTGCTGAGAGCAGAGCTTTGCAGTAAGTCTGAAAGCTTAACGCACGGGTAGCCACCTTACTGATCTCTGGGTAATGCAAGCCCTGGATACTCAAGAGGGGGTCTGGACTCCCTATTGAATGGAGGAAGAAAGGTGACCTGCTTTCCCAGTGAGTTCCATTTGCTTTGTGCTTTGCTCCTTTCCCAAGTAAAACCAGATAAGGAGCTGCTGGCAGGTCCTCCTGTCATTACAAATGACTGGTGGAGGTGTGAGTTATGGAACAAATAATCTAACAGGTATCTCCTGAACAGATGTTCAAGTGCTTATCTGCTGATTACCAGGGCTGGCCTGCAGCAAAATAGAGAAGGCAGTCCTGTGTGACAGCCAGGCTTCTCTCCTCTATCTTGCTTTCCCCTTCGGGGTCATGATTTGCTTCAACTTCCCAGGGATCCACCCTCTCACAAGGCACCTGCTGACTTTTCTCTGCCCTATAAATTTGACTGCCTTGATCCATTTCCCATCAGAGCTGCTCCAGGTAACACAATTAGAACAGGAATGACCATGATGAGCTCTGTAATTTTGCATCCTTCATCATCAGCTTGGCATACAACATTTTCTCACTTTCTGCCCCATGGTTAATCACTCCCCTGGATGATTGACAGTAGGAACATTCATTTCCTTTAGGCAAAAAAAAATGCTACTTCCACCCACCAGGTATCATCTTGTCACCATGGTCTTAAAAGACCATCTTGAAAGAGTCAGCGTTGGTACATTTCACAATGTATGACTAATTTGTCATGCAGATATACAGAACCTTCCAGAGCCTGTGGCCTCCTACTGTTGAAATAAGATGACCTCAAGGTGAGAAGATGTGGGGATTAGTTCTAGACATGCTAGAAAGCTCGGGAGAAAGATAAAAGGACCTAGTACTTGCCAGAGGACATTTCTCTTACTATCCAAATGACAGTGAATCCCAATTGCCATGTGCTTAGGAGATCCAAAGTCCAGGCTTTTCCTGAAGGTTTCTCTTCAAATATCAGAGGGATCCCCAGGTTGCGTACTGGACCTGTGAGTCAGCCTCCTCCATGTTACCTGCTGCCACCTTCCAACTGAGACCAACTCAAGGGCAACACTGAAGCCATGACAGCCTCATCTTCTGGTTTTGGTTGCCCGAGAGAACTTCTTCTTCCCATAACCAAAGTGGTCCCACAACTGGAACCCAAACAGCTCAAGAAGTCTAAAAAAATGCCCCAGAGCTTGTCTACCATCTCCACCTATGCCCAACAAAGCCTAGAGGGCAGGTCTCTGCTGATTGGCTCAGATCATATTCAGTGAAGCCCTGCAACAAAACTACCCAATACTGCAATAGAGCTGAGTGTCAAGTAAGAGATGAGCTGGATGTGAGACACCGGCTCAGACATTTTCGCATGATTCCTAGACATTTGGTGAAAGGAATTTGTTACTCCAATAAATATAGTATGAATAAGCAGCGACTTATGTGTCTTTCTGGGTCAGAGTAGGCTCAGGTTTTAGACCTTCTGCTGACACACCAGATCATAAAGACCTGCCTGGATTCAAGAGTTTGGCTGGGACTATCTGGTTTACCAAGGTAGTGCTTCCAACTACTGCAGTAACTCTAGGGCTAATAAACTGAAATTTCTGCACCCACGTTGTCTCTGTCTTCCCTAAGGTGTTATTCTGTGGAGGAAGAAGCCACCTCACAAAAGACAGGACAGCCAGGGAATAAATGTCTCCCAGCCCCCAACATCTATCCCAACAAATGAGAACATGGAGGAAACAAAGTGTAATTTTGAATGCCTTGAATTCTTAACAAAACCTCCAAACCAGAATCTCCTAGGACAGGAGAGAAAAAAAAAAAAAACATAACTGAAATAAAGACTTTCGGAAAGGAAAAAGAAATGGCACATTTGACAAGGGTCAGCTGGCCAGGCTCCTGTGATGACAGCATTCTGGGAGTATTAATATGTACCAAGAGCTGTAAATGGTTGCAAAAATGTACATGGATTCCTTGACATAATGTACTAACTCACACCATCTGCCACTTTCAGCAGTCATGGACTGCATGCTTGAAATCCTTTTTAATCACTTTCACTTAGCAAGGAGTTGAGCTCCAAGCTAATTTTTGAAAATCTGCCACTAGAGCACTTCCTTGGGATTGTTGGCTCTGGTGACCTTTAGGGGTATCTAAGATGGGCAGAAGTCTATGAAAGAATGCCAAGCATTTCAAAACCTGTGTGTTACCCACACTGGGTACTAAACTGAGCTTCTCTTATGTGAATAATGTTGGCCATCGAGAGTACATAGGACAGTTAAACCCCCCACACCAACATGCAGTTTCCACAGAATCAATCAAATATTCTCAGGGGGCAAAAAAGAATTTTTAATATATTATGGACACTTAAGCCAATTACTCTTTCTCAAGAAACTCAAAATCTATTCAACTCAAGAAATTAGATTCCAACACTTCAAGAAGAATATGGCAGTACCAGATTTATTAATACTGCATACCCCAAACTGTGTATGCTAAATTTCCTAATGAATGTAAAATATTTTTTAAGGAAGTGTTTGATCATATGTGGTTTTGCCTTAGATATTTACAGCCCTAACCCTAGTCTAACGAGTTAATCCCTCTTTTGAAATGCTTTTCAAGTCCACAGAAAGTGAGCTTCTATTTGAAGGGTGATGGGAACACGTGCAAGGAAACAGATTAGCTGTGATTAGTGGATGTAGGGATCTCTGAGGTAGATTCTCCAGTTTATAGTGGGTTTGTTTTGTTCTCCCAAGTAAGCATCCTCTTGGCACCATTTTGCCAAAAAAGTCAACTTTTAAGGCCAAATAACAGACTTTCTAGAAAGGAGATAAAGATTTTCCCCATCTTTCAAACTTTCCAGATGGTGCTAGTGGTAAAGAACCCACCTGCCAATGCAGGAGACATAAGAGATGTGGGTTTGATCCCTGGTTCCAGAAGATCCCCTGGAGGAGGGCATGGCAACCAACTCTAGTATTCTTTCCTAGAGAATCCCATGGACAGAGGGGCCTGGCAGGACTACAGTCCATGGGGTCCCAAAGAGTTGGACACTACTGAAGTGACTTAACATGGGCACACCATCTTTCAAAAGAGCATGAGAAAAAAAAAATCCCAGATCAGGGCTATATGTATCACACTTCCCCACCCCAACACAGGCAGACACATACTCCAGAGAGATACAAATTAAACCACACATTGACACTTAAATAGAAGCAGCTATATAGCTGAGATATATGTGTGTGTGTGTATATATATATATATATATATGAGACTTTTATTCAGGGTGTCATAACCAAAGCTTTTTTAAAAAATATATTTCATTATTTACAGAATGTCACTGGCAACTAGAAACTTGAACGCAAGGGTGATTTTATAATAGAGTAAATACAAGACTTACACACAAGCCACAGAAGTTTGAACCTGTCTCAGTGAAATGACCTTTGAGATTACATTGCCAAATGGACCAATTTTAACACCAAATTCCATTAGTCTCTGTACTGGCTCCTAGATTTGTTCACCATAGAATGGACTTGTGTCCCACAAAACCTCAAATTCATCTCATGATGGATAATCTGACATCTCAACAGAGCCATGGAGTATTCATATATTTGGTCAAACATTATTCTGGGTGTTTCCGTGAAGGTGTTTGCAGATGAGATGAACATTTAAATCAATAGACTGAGGAAAGCAGATTGCCCTCCCTAATGTGGACAAGGCCTTTTCCAATCAGTGACTCACCAGAGTAGAATTAAACAGCTGAATAAGAGGTACCGCTTTCTGCCTGACTGACTACCAGAGCTGGAACGTGGGTCTACCTTCAAACTCAAACTGAAATAACTCCTCTTGTTGGGTCTCAAGTCTGCCAGTTTTTAGACTGGAGTGTATACCACCTGCGTTCCTGGTTCTCAGGCCTTTGGGCTCAGATTGGAACTATATGTTGGCTCTCATGGGTATTCAACACCCTGACTTTAGACTTTGGGGATTTCTCAGCCTTTATAATCACTTGAGCCAATCTCATTGTAATAAATCTTTCTACACACGTGTGCACACACCTACATATCCTTTTGGAAAATCCTAAGACTTGCATCTGTAGGCAGAACAGTCTCTGTGGTTTGTGCATCAGACTGTATCCATAAGAATAGGCTCTGGTAACAAGCAGTTCCAAAAGCTCAGGGACTTCTGGAAACACTGGTCATAACTCACAATACTCATCCATCCCAGGTCAGCAGAGAAGCACAGTTTATTGCAGTCACTCAGAGATACAGGCAGATGGAGCAGCCTCCCACCTTCCCCACCAAAATCCTGCTGATCACTGTGCCAGGAGAAAAGGAAGCTTTGGACAGTCTTGCCCCACAAAAGTAATGTTCCAACCTGGAAAAGATAAACACTACTTTTACTTACAGCTCATTGACCTGGATTGCGGACGTCCTCAGCCACCCATTCGGTACAACCTTACTGTGTGTCTGGAAGGCAAACCTTACCTTTGGTAAGGATTGCTGAGGATGGCTATATTCATTTGAGATGTGGTTCTTACTTTTTCTGCTAATCTTATTCTGTTATCTTAAAAATCACAAAGCAATCTCTTTGACCTGATCCTCTGAACGCATGGCTAGAACGATTGAAAAAAATAAAAGAATGAAAGAAGGAAGGAAAAAGAAAACCCTTGGACTGATAGGTTGTCCAGCTAGTAAATTAGCACTGAACTAAGTAAGTAAATAAACAAACATAGCACCCTCAGAGAGATGGCTTGGATGGTCCAGTTTTGCTGTGTGGTAGTTAGTAGAGAAGCATTGGTGCCCAATATAAAATGTACCTTGAAGATGACTTTTTCTCCTCTGTCTCAGTCAGTCAGTCATCTCAGTCAGTTCGACTGACTCTTTGAGAACCCATGGACTGCAGCACGCCAGGCTTCCCTGTCTATCACCAACTCCCGGAGCTTGCTCAACTCATGTCCATCGAGTCAGTGACACCATCCAACCATCTCATCCTCTGTCACCCCTTCTCCTCCCACCTTCAATCTTTCCCAACATCAGGGTCTTTTCAAATGAGTCAGTTCTTCGCATCAGGTGGCCAAAGTATTGGAGCTTCAGCTTCACCATCAGTCCTTCCAATGAATATTCCAGACGGATTTCCTTTAGGATTGACTGATTTGATCTTCTTGCAATCCAAGGGACTCTCAAGAGTCTTCTCCAACCCCACAGTTCAAAAACATCAATTCTTTGATACTCACCTTTCTTTATGGTCCAATTCTGTCTTACTTTGTGGGAAATGAGCTTTCCAGAATTCTTATCTCAGAGTTTCTATTCTTGACTTTAATTTTCTTACATTTTCCCCCAATTTCTCTTTCTTCCATTCCAAGAATTGACACTTTATTCAGGCGGGACAATAACATTGAACTCAAGAGCATTGTTACCTAAATCCCAGAGCAAGGCAGTGGGAGGGTAGCCTAAAAAATCAATGAGAATATTCACCTCATTTTACGAATAAGAAAACTGAGGCCCAGAATAAGAAAGCTGTCTTTGCAGTTCAGAATCATGACTCCTATTAGTTCAATTCACTTTTTGCCCAGGCTTGCCCCACCCTGGAGGAACCAAAAAAGAGATTCTTTTTCCCAAGAAACATAGAAGAAAAAAAAAAATACTAAAGGGTGGAGGTAAATTAGGAGTCTAGGATTAACATATACACACTACTGTATGTAAAATAGATAATCAACAAGGACTTATTGAATAGCACAGGAAACTCTAGTCAATACTCCATAATTACCTATACCCATATAGTGAGCTATATGGGAAAAAATCTGAAAAAGAATGGATATATGTATATATTAATATATAGCTGAATCACTTTGCTGTACACCTGAAACACAATATTGTAAGATACAATAACAATTAAATTTAAGAAAAAAATATTAAAAAGAGGTTAGTCCCAAGAAACACAGGAAAAGAAAGGAAGATAGAAATTGAGTATGAATGATGTCCAAGAAAAAAACTTGAAGCTGCTTTATCATAGCCAAGGTTTCCAATAACCAAGTTTTGTGATGTTCACGATTCCCCTCCTTGTCTCTCCCTCTTCAGTCTCTCTTTGCTGATGCACAAAAAGACATGAGTTAAACAACAGGCTATGAAGCCATTCCAATGAGCATTTCAGGACAGGTGAGTCATAAAGGAAATGACTCATTCCTTCTGAAGGTGAAAGGAAAAAACAGAGGTTCCTATTGCATCAAGGACATCCTTACAATTGACTTTTCCCCTACAAATGGTGTTTTCCCTGGGAGTCATGTTCTAATTTATATTCATAAAGGCTAGTGCTGAAATCAAAAGATAAATAGTATCTCTGGCCTTAGCCACCCATCTCTTCATAAGCACAAATTGCATTCTCACCTCTCTTGTAGCTCTGTGCTATTTGACATACATTTAAAGTAAATATCAGTCACATAGAACATCTGCATAATCTTAGAAAGGGTTATAGGCATGCAAATAATGCCAGTAGAGGAGGGACCTGGGGTAAACGCACTGTTAAGTCTAGCTCTTCATTTGAAAGCTAGATCTGTAAACTGTCACTCTAATTACAGAAGTCCTCTGTCCTCCACGAGTTCCCTGATTACACATCCATGTGTCGTGGCTTTCAATGGAAGGGACAAAGCATTTCAGAGATGCAACAAAAGTGTTCTTGTCAATTACAAGCTATTAATACTAAACGTGCTTTAGAATTCTCACTAACAACAGCAGCAGAGACTCTAATTAATACACCATGGATTATACGGATAGGATGAAACCTGAGGTGTTACTGACACCAGTGTAATAACCAGACTGGTTGTGATGTGAACTGGCTCAGAGTTAGAATTTTAAGTACCGTACAGAAAAGAAATTAGTATTCTTCAGTCTCTTGTTGTAATGGGGGTGTCAGGAGGTGGCCTAAATTGCAGAACTGTGGCTGGAAGCACATAAAGCCCCTGAAAGGGGAGTCTTGCTTTCCAAACCTCTTTGGAAAATGGAAGGGCCTTCCCAGTGTTGTCAGTCTGGAGTTGAACACAGAAGGAGCCTTATCCTGGGAAGTTTCACCATCATGGTCAAACACCAACGAGAGAGAGCTACAAGGTAACTTCCATAGACCAGCTTCTACTTCTCATTTAGACAGTAAATCAGAGTGCAGACTTCTAGAATAGAGGAAGAACAGTGTCTCTCCTTTTGTTGACAAGAATGAAGAGCTTGCCTTGAACTTGGAAGTCAGACAGAGAAAGACAAATACTGTATGATATCACTTACGGGTACAATCTAAAAAGCACAATAGAGACTTCCCTAGTGGTCCTGTGGTTAAGAATCCGCCTCCTAATGCAGGAGATGTGGGTTCGATCCCTGGTTGGGGAACTAAGATCCCACATGTCACAGGGCAAGTAAGCCTGCCCACCACAGCTACAGAAGCCCATGCAGCAAAGACCTAGCACAGCCAAAACTAAATATATAAATTTAGTTTATATATTAAACAAAAAAATAAATAAAGTAATAAACACATAATACAATAAGTAAATATAACAAAAAAGAAACAGACTCACAGATATAGAGAAAAACTAGTGGTTACCAGTGGGGAGAGAGAAGGGAGGAATGGCAAGCTAAAAGGGAATTAAGAGATACTACCATGTATAAAATAAATAAGCTACAAGAATATATTGTACAGCACAGGGAGTATAGCCAATGTTTTATAATAACTATAAATGGAGTATAGCCTTTAAAAATGGTGAATCACCATGTCATATGCCTGAAACTCATATAATATTGCAAATACTTCAATTTGAAAAAAGAGAGAGAGATTGCCTTGAGATGGGAGTGGACAGTTGCACTTGTAAATAGGTGCTTATTGTTTGTATGTGTAAAATAAACATGCACACACACACACACACACACAAACTTTTCTCAGCTGTGCTCTGCAGAGCAGCATGGCCCAGATTTACAGATTTCCTGTCCATTCCATCAGTAAGGCCTCTCTTTTCACACATCTCAGAGGGCCAAATGACTATTCCAGATGATAAAAACAAACTCCCTCCATTTAACTTGAATTTGTATCAAGATTTGTGTGCAATAGCTTTAAGCACAGAGGCAATTAAGGAAGGGAATCTTGTTTCTCCATATGTATTATTTGCAGATCTCTGATCTTCCTTGGCCTGGACCTTCTGGGTCTTTTTCTGTGTTTGTGTGCTCTGCCATGTGCAACTCTTTGTGGCCCCATGGACTGTAGCTCGCTAGGCTGCTCTGTCCTTGGGATTCTTCAGGAAAGAATACTGGAGTGGGTTGCCATTTCCTCCTCCAGGGGATCTTCCCAACCCAGGGATCCAACCCACATCTCTGTCCCCTAGAGTGGTAGGTGTGTTCTTTACAATTAGCACCATCTGGCCTGGATATTTTGCATCATACTACATAACATTTCCATGCACAAGTATTGCAGTCAAAGACTTATTACAGAAATCCATTAGGACATGTAAACATACTGTTAACAAGTACGATCCAACAGATTTCTCTTAGACAGGGAGCAGTCTTGACCAGTGTTAAAGCACTGGGAAAGGTCTTGCCAAACTCAGTTACCCATCTTACTGGCCTAGATCAGTCATTTTATTGCTCTGGGCCACTGTTTCCTCAGTGGCTGAAAGATGGTGACAATTAACTGCCACCTCCCACCCCCACCCCAGCTCTTCCAAAGGATGGTATAGTAAGGAAAGAATGTGAATGCCATTGGCTGGGGTTGTGCATGCATATTACACAAAAATTGGATGTTCCTGACCAACTGGGCTTCCCTGTTAGCTCAGTGATAAAGAATCCACCCACAATGCAGGAGACCCAACTTCAACCCCTGGATTGCGAATATCCCCTGAAGGAGGGTGTGGCAATCCACTCCACTGTTCTGGCCTGGAGAATCCCATGGACAGAAGAGCCTGGCAGGCTACAGTCCATGGGGTCATAAAGAGTTGGACACAACTGAAGCAATTGAGCGTACATGCAAGCAATCAACTAAAGGAAAGGTCTTTAAAAAAAAAAAAAGAAGAAGAAGACGAAGAAAGAAGAAGTGAAAAAGGAATATGAGAGAAAAAAGAAAAAGCAAGTATAAATATATTCACAAATAGAACCATCCACTCTCAGAGGAGCTCTTGGAAAATATTCTTACTTCATGGGATGTTAATAGGTGTTATGTAACAAAAACTTTCTAGCAATCCCGTCCTCGGGCTTATACAAGACCTGGGTCTTAAATGACAGAGGCCTAACTCAGGCTCTTCCCTCACTGTGCTCTTCAGGGCAAGAAGTCCCAGTTTGAAGGAAACCTGTCTACTTAGAACCTGTGCTCCTCCTTCTAGCCCACACTCTACATCCCCAATTTCATGCAAAGATAGGCATAATAAAGGACAGAAATGGTATGGAGCTAACAGAAGCAGAAGATATTAAGAAGAGGTGGCAAGAATACACAGGAGAACTATACAAAATAGATCTTCATGACCCAGATAATCAGGATGGTGTGATCACCCACCTAGAGCCAGACATCCTGGAATGTGAAGTCAAGTGGGCCTTAGAAAGCATCACTACGAACAAAGCTAGTGGAGGTGATGGAATTCCAGTGGAGCTATTTCAAGTCCTGAAAGATGATGCTGTGAAAGTGCTGCACTCAATATGCCAGCAAATTTGGAAAACTCAGCAGTGGCCACAGGACTGGAAAAGGTCAGTTTTCATTCCAATCCCAAAGAAAGGCAATGCCAAAGAATGCTCAAACTACCGCACAGTTGCACTCAGCTCACATGCTAGCAAAGTAATGCTCAAAATTCTCCAATCTACGCTTCAACAGTAAGTGAACCATGAACTTCTAGATATTCAAGCTGAATTTAGAAAAGGCAAAGGAACCAAAGATCAAATTACCAATATCCACTGGATTGAAAAAAGCAAGAGAGTTCCAGAAAAACATCTACTTCTGATTTACTGACTATGTCAGAGCCTTTGACTGTGTGGATCACAACAAACTGTGGAAAATTCTTCAAGAGATGGGAATACCAGATCACCTTATCTGCCCCCTGAGAAATCTGTATGCAGATCAAGAAACAACAGTTAGAACTGGACATGGAACAACAGACTGGTTCCAAATTGGGAAAGGAGTACCTCAAGGCTATATATTGTCACCCTGCTTATTTAACTTCTATGCAGAGTACCTCATGCGAAATGCCAGGAGGGATGAAGCACAAGCTGAAATCAAGATTGCTGGGAGGAATATCAATAACCTCAGATATGCAGATGATACCAACCTTATGGCAGAAAGCAAAGAGGAACTAAAGAGCCTCTTGAAGAAAGTGAAAGAAGAAAGTGAAAAAGTTGGCTTAAAACTCAGCTTTCAGAAAAAGAAGATCATCTGATCCCATCACTTCATGGCAAATAGATGGGGAAACAATAGAAACGGAGAGAGACTTTATTTTGAGGGGGCCCCAAAATTACTACAGATGGTGACTGAATCCATGAAATTAAAAGGTGCTTTCTCCTTGAAAGAAAAGCTATAACCAACCTAGACAGCATATTAAAAAGCGAAGATATTACTTTGCTGACAAAGATCCATCTAGTCAAAGCTATGATTTTTCCAGTAGTCATGTATGAATGTGAGAGTTGGACTATAAAGAAAGCTGAGTGCCAAAGAATTGATGCTTTTGAACTGTGGTGTTGGAGAAGTCTCTTGAGAGTCCCTTGGACTGCAAGGAGATCCAACCAGTCCATTCTGAAGGAGATCAGTCCTGAATATTCACTAGAAGGACTGATGCTGAAGCTGAAACTCCAATACTTTGGCTACCTGATGCAAAGAACTGGCTCATTGGGAAAGATCCTGATGCTGGGAAAGATTGAAGTCAGGAGGAGAAGGGAACAATAGAGGATGAGATGATTGGATGGCATCACCAACTAGATGGATATGAGTTTGAGCAAGCTCTAGAAGTTGGTGATGGACAGGGAAGCCTGGCGTCCTGAAGTCCATGGCGTCTCAAAGAGTCAGACACGACTGAATGAACTGAACTGCATCTCCAAACAGCCCCCAAGCTCCTATAGGAAGAGTCTTGGATATGGACGTGCTATTGGAGTGTCCGTGTTTGTAGCCCAGAGGCCTCCTGCAGTGTGGGATGCAACCAGGGATGGTGCGGGAAAGAGAACATACCATGAGCTGGGAGCAAAGGCATAGCTCTCCCAATGCAGAAGCCTAAGGACTCCGAGAATTCCAAAGTCAAACCTGAATTTCCATGTAGTTAAGAAGGTATGTGTGCATGTGTGTGTGCTAAGTCGATTCAGTCATGTCCGACACTTTGCAACCCTATGGATGGTAGCCCGCCAGTCTCCTCTGCCCATGGGGATTCTGGAGTCGGTTGTCATGCCCTTCTCCAGGGGATCTTCCCCACCCAGGGATCAAACCCGAGTCTCCTGTGTTCCTGCATTGCAGGTGGATTCTTTACCTCTGAGCCACCAGGGAAGCCAATTAAGAAGGTATAGTTGAAGCATATTGAGGATACAGGATATATTATATAACAATTTGTTACAATATATGGATCTCCACTGACACTGTTGTCAAGGCCCTGAAAGTATTAGGAGTGTGCCAAGATTCCAGGGTCAATTAAGTTTGGGCAACATGGGGATAAACACAGTTAAACAGACTTTTTTTTTTTTTAGGGCAGGGTATCACAAAGCCTTCAATATGCATCATGCATTATGCATATCCAAGAAGGGATTATACCATATTTCCTTCATTCCAAAATGCACATTTTTTCACATTTTAACATTTCCAAAATCAAAATGTATCTTACAATTGTAGTCAGCCAGAAAAACGGCTGTGCAAGAACATATGCATTAAAATTTGCAAAGTGAGTGTCAGTGTCTTGGAAGAAAATCCCAGAGACAGTAGTGGAGCATGTCTTTAAGAAGCGTTGCATCACCCAAACGCCTGCTGGCCTAGAAGACAATACCTGGTGCAAAACTTCACATATCAGTGACTCTTGGAGTCAAACAGATGAGGCACAAGAGTCGAACTCAACATGAAGGAAACCTCAGCAATTTAACTCACTTAGATTTTCTTCTTCAGGTGTACCCAACAGTGATGATGACAAAAAGAAAGAAAGAGCTACATAAAAATTAAACTCTTTTAACAAATCAAAAATAAAAATTCTCAGTGCTAAGATAGAATTATCTCATGGTTTAGTTGGTAGCAGTGTCTTCCTTAGTTGAACATAAAGTAATGACAGGTACAGTAAGTCCCCCACATACAAATGAGTTCCATTCTGAGAGTGAATTTTTAAGCCCAATCTGTTCCTAAATTCAGCAAGGCTAGCCTAGGTACCCGACTATCACACTCAGCTATATAGGACTGTACTGTAATAGGTTCATAATACTTTTCACACAAATAATACATTAAAAACAAACACAAAACATAAAGAAACCATGCTTGATCTTATAGTTCAGTGTCTTGAAAAGTAGAGTAGTACAGTACAACGGCTGGCATACAGGGGCTGGCATCAAGCTAATAGGCAAGAAGAGTTACTGACTCACTCCTCCAGTCAGTAGCTCTTGTTGCCTGTTTTCTCGTGGGAAGATGGTAGAGCTGAGAGATAAGGGGAGATGGTAGAGCTGAAGGATCATCAGTAATAGGAGATAGAGGGAAAGCTGTGATTTCACTCATGTCTCATGTTAATGGCACAGGTTCTGGTTCCTTGCTGGATTCAGTTCTATCCACCCGCTTGAAAAAAATGATCCAGTGATGTCTGAGTAGTAGCTCTTTTTTTCTCTCATTATAGATGCATGGTAGCACTGAATTGCATTCTGAATATCTGCTGCAACCTTCATCTACTGGTCCACATTTGGGTTCTGTGCTAACAGTGTCTCCTCAAATAAAATCCTCTTGTCATTTCCTGCGTCATGAATATCTTCAGTCCTTCAGTTGATTCTTCTTCCTCTTTTCTCTCTTTGTCATTTCTCTGAGCACATTCACATCTTTGAAAGTTAACAACTTGAAGATTAATATGTAGGGGACTTCAGTTCAGTTCAGTTGCTCAGTCGTGTCCAACTCTTTGCCACACCATGAATTGCACCACACCAGGCTTCACTGTCCATCACCAACTCCCAGAACCTACCCAAACCCATGTCCATGGAGTTGGTGATGCCATCCAGCCATCTCATCCTCTGTCGTCCCCTTCTCCTGCCCCAATCCTTCCCAGCATCAGGGTCTTTTCCAATGAGTCAACTCTTCACATGAGGTGGGCAAAGTATTGGAGTCGCAGCTTTAGCATCAGTCCTTCCAATGAACACCCAGGACTGATCTCCTTTAGGATGGACTGGTTGGATCTTCTTGCAGTCCAAGGGACTCTCAAGAGTCTTCTCCAACACCACAATTCAAAAGCATCAATTCTTCGGCACTCAGCTTTCTTCACAGTCCAACTCTCACATCCATACATGACTACTGGAAAAACCATAGCCTTCACTAGACCGACCTTTGCTAACAAAGTAATGTCTATGTTTTTTAATATGCTATCTAGGTTGGTCATAACTTTCCTTCCAAGGAGTAAGCGTCTTTTAATTTCCTGGCTGCAATCACCATCTGCCGTGATTTTGGAGCCCAAAAAAATAAAGTCTGACACTGTTTCCACAGCTATTTCCCATGAAGTGATGGGACCAGATGCCATGATCTTCATTTTCTGAATGTTGAGTTTTAAGCCAACTTTTTCACTCTCCTCTTTCACTTTCATCAAGAGGCTTTTTAGTTCCTCTTCACTTTCTGTCATAAGGGTGGTATTGTCTGCATATCTGAGGTTATTGATATTTCTCTCAGCAATCTTGATTTCAGCTTGTGCTTCTTCCAGCCCAGCATTTCTCATGATGTACTCTGCATATAAATTAAATAAGCAGGGTGACAATATACAGCCTTGATGTATTCCTTTTCCTA
>NW_011484839.1:491565-491965 GCF_000754665.1 Bison bison bison | reverse complement strand
TTCCCATCTCTTTCAGAATTTTCCACAGTTTGTTGTGATCCACAGAGTCAAAGGCTTTGGCATAGTCAATAAAGCAAAAATAGATGTTTTTCTGGAACTCTCTTGCTTTTTCCATGATCCAGCTAATGTTGGCAATTAAATCTCTGGTTCCTCTGCCTTTTCTAAAACCAGCTTGAACATCTGGAAGTTCACAGTTCGCGTATTGCTGAAGCCTGGCTTGGAGAATATTGAGCACTACTTTACTAGCACGTGAGATGAGTGCAATTGTGCGGTAGTTTGAACATTCTTTGGCATTGCCTTTCTTTGGGATTGGAATGAAAACTGACCTTTTCCAGTCCTGTGGCCACTGCTGAGTTTTCCAAATTTGCTGGCATATTGAGTGCAGCACTTTCACAACATC
>NW_011484839.1:475984-491465 GCF_000754665.1 Bison bison bison | reverse complement strand
CTTTTTTGTCTATTTCTTTTTCTTGGGGATGGTCTTGATCCCTGTCTCCTGTACAATGTCACGAACCTCAGTCCATAGTTCATCAGGCACTCTATCAGATCTAGGCCCTTAAATCTATTTCTCACTTCCACTGTATAATCATAAGGGATTTGATTTAGGCCATACCTGAATGGTCTAGTGGTTTTCCCTACTTTTTTCAATTTAAGTCTGAATTTGGCAATAAGGAGTTCATAATCTGAGCCACAGTCAGCTCCCAGTCTTCTTTTTGCTGACTGGATAGAGCTTCTTCATCTTTGGCTGCAAAGAATATAATCAATCTGATTTCGGTGTTGACCATCTGGTGATGTCCATGTGTAGAGCCTTCTCTTGTGTTGTTGAAAGAGAGTGTTTGCTATGACCAATGCATTCTCTTGGCAAAACTCTATTAGCCTTTGTCCTGCTTTATTCTGTACTCCAAGGCCAAATTTACCTGTTACTCCAGGTGTTTCTTGACTTCCTACTTTTGCATTCCAGCCTTCTGTAATGAAAAGGACATCTTTTTTGGATGTTAGTTCTAAAAGGTCTTGTAGGTCTTCATAGAACCATTCAACTTCAGCTTCTTCAGCGTTACTGGTTGGGGCATAGACTTGGGTTACTGTGATATTGAATGGTTTGCCTTGGAAACGAACAGAGATCATTCTGTCATTTTTGAGATTGCATCCAAGTACTGCATTTCAGACTCTTTATTGACCATGATGGCTACTCCATTTCTTCTAAGGGATTCCTGCCCACAGTAGTAGATATAATGGTCATCTGAGTTAAATTCACCCATTCCAGTCCATCTTAGTTCTCTGATTCCTAGAATGTTGACGTTCATGTAGGGGACTTACTGTTATTTAATTAACGGCATTTTAAAGTCTATGAGATACCCAAACTTTACGCAAAGCTCCCTAGATATGTTTGAACAGGAAAGCCCTTTTTAGATAAATTATCACATGAGATTAATGATTTCTAGAGCAAATTTTACACAGGCTGCATTAAATCATGGCATATTGAAATACAGGGTTTGGAAAGGGCTTCAGAAGATCCATATCCCTCACTTTCAAATTAGGATTGGCCCAAGTTTACACACCATATAAATGGCAGATGTATTTGGGTTAGCCCAAAAGTTCATTCTGGTTTTCCCATAACATCCTATGGAAAAACCCAAGCTAACTTTTTGGCCAACCCAATAGAACATGAGCCAACCATCCTGATTTCTTATAGAAAATTTTTGATCTTTGAAAAAGTGAAAGTTAGTCACTCAGTCATGTCTGATACTTTGTGACCCTATGGACTGTAGCCTTCTGTCCATGGAATTCTTCAGGCAAGAATACTGGAGTGGGTTGCCATTCCCTTCTCCAGGCAAATCTTCCCAAACCAGGGATCAAACCAGTGTCTCCTGCATTGCAGGCAGATTCTTCACCATCTGAGCCACCAGGGACATTTGATCCCTAAATCAATTTAAATCTTCTGTCCCAAACAGAATGAGTCAATGAATATTCTGTTCTTTTGTGTCTTGGCAAATTCAAAACTTGTTTAGGATTTGCTTGTCAATCATCAATTAAAAAATGAAAGTGACTGACAAAGAAAGAAAATTCATCCAGAGGTCTATAAGCCCACAGATCCAAGAAGTCCCATGAACCAGGCAGCAGAATGAACTTAAAGAAAACTGAACCAAGATACCATAATCAAATTGCTGAAAACCATCCATTTTTTTTTAATCCCCCAAGTCATCAGAGGTAAGAAATATAGGTAGGTTAAAAATGAAAGAATAGAAAAAAGATATGCAAACACTGATTAACTAAAAGCTGGAATGCCTTTATTAATATTAAACAAAGTAGACTTCAGAACAGGAATATCACCAGGAATCTTCTAATGGTATTGCTATATTAAAGATATGACATCTAACACCTAGTGATAAAAAGGTAAATCATTAAGATCTAATAGTCCTAAATATGAACACTCAATAGCAGAGCTTCAAAATATATAAAGCAAAACTGACAGAACTGAAAAGGAGAAAAAGGCAAACCTACAGCCAATACTGGAGATTTCAACAGTCCTGTCTCAGGAATCAATAAAGTAAATAACTAGAAAATCTGTCTGAGTACCCCCAGATGCACAGAAATACAAGTAAACAGTTCTTTGGATAAGCACAATTTGCACCTGGGTTCAGACGCTGTAATGACACAAATATGTGCTCAGTGTCAAGTCCTGTCAGGTGAAATGATTGTTACATACATCTCAGTTTATGGTGAGAATTAAACAATTTGTGAGCCATTAACTATGGGCTCTCCACTTCTGCCCAATGCATTTGAAAAACCATCAGGAACTTTATGGGGAGTTTGTCACTGAATGGCCAAAATGTGTATGAACTCTTTGTTTGGGGTAACAATCCCTTTAGGACAGGCATAAAACATACTCCCTTTCCTGCGTCATTTATCTCTAGAGAATGTTAGATGATTCCCCTTGCAGTAGACGGATACAATCATGGCCATCAGTGGAACATGCCTCCTTGTACCCAGGCTCACATGTATTTCCTCCTACTATGACGGTTGTCTTGTCAGGCAACTGACAAAGTCCAAAGTCTTATCAGGCTTTGGTCAATAGGACATCAACAAACATGAAAGGTAACGTATTCACATGTGTGCATGTGTGATTAATCGCCCAGCTGTGTTCAACTCTGTGTGACCCAATAGACTGTAACCTTCCAGGCTTCTCTGTCTGTGGGATTCTCCAGGTAAGAATACTAGAGTGGGTAGCAGATTCATCCTCAGAACTTCTGAATATGTTACCTTATGGTCAGCAACTTGGGAAGAACTAGCATGCTGGGGTCTGTCTCTCTCTTTTTGGAACCCAGGCACCATTTAGAGTCTAGTCTCCCAGACACAAGTGCCCCCATGCTAACCAAGCACCAACCACCACATATGTGAGTCAGGCATCTTAGCCAACTAGTTCCAAACAGGCAATCATAAGTGACCCCAGATGAGACCAGGGAAAGGCCAGCAGAAATTGTGACAGAATTGTGCACGATGAGATGATTGTTTTAAGTTTTGGGGTGGTTTAGAAGGCAGCAAGCAACAGCTTGTTATACCCCAAGCAACAACCAGCTCTGCACCAAGAAAAGCATGAGTAGTAAGCACTATTCTGGAGACTCAAGGGAGAGACAGAGAATGTCTCATTAGTATCGCCTAGGAACTCAGGCTTAACCTCTTCTGACGTAGCCCTTCTCTTGGCCCCGCAAATCCACGTTAATAAAACACGTGTGCTAGAAATCCCCTGGTACCATTCTAGGCAGAATTTTTGGTTAGGAAAAGAAAAAGAAACTTAATTTGAAGCTTTAATAACCTCCCAATTAGGTTGTTTCTGCTAGCATGAATATTTAATCTTGACATTATTGTGACTATTTTAGAATTGAACCAAAATGAAGTAAAAATGTTTGATCATAAATAATTTCATTATTAAAGATAATGTTTGTTATGTATGTGCCTCTGCCTATCTTTTATTAAGTTTACTTTTCATGTTGACATTTTTAAGGGCATAATTGTATGTTTTCGCTCTTAGTAATATTGTTACCATATATTCATTATGGCATCATGCCAGGAATGCTAGTAATGAAATCCCTTGGTTTTTCCAGAGCCAACAAGAGGCTCTCTCCCCTTCACAACTAACAACTAGATGATCAGCTTTGAGCTCTGCATCGATTCCCTGAATTACAGTCTCTCTTTCTTAATTTGTGCGTCAAGCACCATTGGTCTTGATTTATGGGGAAATCAGTGTAAATGAGAGTGGAAGGGATGGTTATCTTTGCCCTTTTTTCAGCAGTTTCTCGGAGGCCATATATAGCACCCAAGGAAGAGTGATATATATGGTAGGCAGAAAAATAGTCCCCCAAAGATGTCTGGGCTTCCCAAGTGGCTCAGTGGCAAAGAATCTGCCTGCCAATGCTGGGGACATAGATTTGATCCCTGGGTCAGGAGAATCCCCTGGAAGAGGAAATGGAAACCTGCTCCAGGATTCCTGTCTGGGAAATCGCAAGGCCAGAGGAACCTGGTGGGCTACAGCCCATGGAGTCACAAAGATTTGGACACAACTGAGCAAGCACACATAGATGTCCACATACGAATCCCTAGAACCTATGAATATGTTAGCTTCCATGGCCAAAGGGGTCATGCAGATGTGAGTAAGGACCCAGAGATGGAAAGACAATTCTGGATCATCTGGATGGGCACAATGTCATCACAGGGGTCCTTACAAGTGGAAGAGAGAGTCAGAAGAGACAGGCAGAGAAGTGGCCCTGACAGTAGAAGCAGGGAAGGGCTTCCCCGGTGCTTCAGTGGTTAAGAATCTGCCTTCCAGTGCAGGGGACATGGGTTCAATCCCTGGTCCAGGAAGATCCCGCATGCCTGCAGAGTCACTAACCCCGTGTGTCACAACTCCTAAAGCCCAAGTGCCCATGTTCAGCAAAAGAGAAGCCCCCATGGTGAGTAGCCCCCACTTTCTGCAACTAGAGAAAAGCCTGTGGACCTGAGAAGATCCAGCACAGCCAAAAACAAATTAATACTTTTTAAAAAAAAAGAAAGAGGGTGGGAGTGATACCTTATGAGGACTCAATCCACTTAACTGAAAATAGAAGAAGGGGCCATGCATCAAGGGCCAGCTTCTAAAAGCTGGAAATTGAAAGGAAATAGATGCACCTCAGTTTATGAATCTAAGCATCCCCCTGAGGCTGCAGAGCAGGAGGCAAGCTGTTTAACCTCTCCAAGCTTCCGTTTTCTCCTCTGTAAAATGAAGATAATAGTGGTTATTTCATAAGGTTATTGAGATCATTAAACAAGGTAATTTGCATAAAGCTTTTAGCACAGTGTCTAGCACATTTTAAAGACTTGTTAAAGGTCAATTATTGTTGCCAAAACCTGTTCTGACCAACGGTGTGATAGTTCCCACTTATTTGTGTTCTGACTTCAAAGAGGATCCCACCTTTTGCCCATTGGTAAGAAACCAGAGATGCCTTCCCGGAGGTGGTGTGCGCCCCCAGCCCCAGTGTCAGGCTGGTCTGGGGGACTCCTTTGGCCAATGGACTGTGAGCAGATCTGAGCCAAGCTACATCCAAGGGGAAGCTTTCAGGTGCATAGATTGGTTCAGCCTCTTGTTCTTTTGTTTGTGAGAAGAAAGACATCTCCCAAATAAGGCCGGCTCCTTCCACCTGGGACCTGGCTGGGAGGGAAGACACAGGGCAGAGCCACGGCACGTGTGAAGTGAGATAGAAATGTTTTTTCTGGGAAATTGATGGGATTTCAGGATTGTTTGTTTTCACAGGAAAGCTGACAACCACACCTCTCAGAGATACTGTTTAGAGAGTCTGCCAGCACTCTCTCTCTCTCTCCCCTCACTCTCTCTCTCACACATACACACACACACACACACACACATACACACACACACACACACACACACTTCCCCCACCAGACTATCCTAAGAACTACATTTTGCAGACCCACAGATATAGAGAACAAACTAGTGTTTATCAGTTGGGAAAGGAGGGGAGGGAAATTGTTGGGATGTGGGTGGGGGGACAAACTATTGGGTATAAGATAAGCTCAAGGATATATTGTACAGCACACAGAATATAACCAATATTTTGTATTAATGATAACTAAATGGAGTGTAACCTTTAAATTATACTTTTAAATCTTATGGTAAAATATTTTTAAAAGAAACTTTGTTCACAAGTACTCTGGCACTCACAATAGTATTCTGTGACCCCAGGGTCCCTAAACAGTCAATCCAAGCATATATGGACCCTTGGCCTTTCCAAGAAATTTGGAGTTTTGACCTAGAGGCAGCTAGAAATAAGTTCTGGCTGTGCCCAGAACTAAGGGATTTGTGCAGCAGATGAGAAGTGACCTGATTGGATGATCTTGAAATATTATCATCATTTCAAATATTTTCACAGATCATCAGACTGGAGATCAAATATCTGCACTTTTCCTAAATTAATAATCTGTGAGTGTGGGGAAAATGAGAAGAGTGAAGACATAAGCCACTGAGAATTTTATTGGATCTGGGGACGGTTCTATCACAAGGAAGAAAGGTGAAGAGTCACAGTAGTTTAAACAATAAAGCATTCGATTATCTTACATATCTACATATGAAACTAGGTGTTTCTGAGTTGTTTTAGCATTGTACCAGGGATCTTTATTCTTTATGTTTTTTCCTTCCTTTAACTCCACTGTTCTGCATGTGTAGTTTGAACCTCCAACTTATTACCTCCTGATCACAAAATGGCTGTCATCGCACTGGACATTGCACCCTAACACTACAGCACCCAAAGCAGGAAGGGAGGGAACAAACCCTTTATGTCTACATCTCTCTCTGCAGCCACGCAGGAGAACTTCCAGGAATAGTATTCATCTTATGCCTCATTGGTGAGGACTGTGTCATTTGATCACTATTAAGGGCTGGTTTTAAAAAAGGCAGAGGAACCAGACATCAGATTGCCAATATCTGCTGGATCATCAAAAAAGCAAGAGAGTTCCAGAATAACATCAATTTCTGCTTTATTGACTATGCCAAAGCCTTTGACTGTGTGGATCACAAATAAACTGTGGAAAATTCTGAAAGAGATGGGAATACCAGACCACCTGACCTGCCTCTTAAGAAATCTATATGCAGGTCAGGAAGCAACTGTTAGAACTGGACATGGAACAACAGACTGGTTCCAAATAGGAAAAGGAGTATGTCAAGGCTGTATATTGTCACCCTGCTTATTTAATTTATATGCAGAGTACATCATGAGAAATGCTGGGCTGGAAGAGGCACAAGCTGGAATCAAGATTGCCAGAAGAAATATCGATAACCTCAGATATGCAGATGACACCACCCTTATGGCAGAAAGTGAAGAAGAACTAAAAAGCCTCTTGATGAAAGTGAAAGAGGAGAGTGAAAAAGTTGGCTTAAAGCTCAACATTCAGAAAATGAAGATCATGGCATCTGGTCCCATCACTTCATGGGAAATAGATGGGGAAACAGTGGAAACAGTGTCAGACTTTATTTTGGGGGGCTCCAAAATCACTGCGGATGGTGATTGCAGCCATGAAATTAAAAGACGCTTACTCCTTGGAAGGAAAGTTATGACCAACCTAGATAGCATATTCAAAAGCAGAGACATTACTTTGCCAACAAAGGTCCATCTAGTCAAGGCTATGGTTTTTCCTGTGGTCGTGTATGGATGTGAGAGTTGGACTGTGAAGAAAGCTGAGTGCCAAAGAATTGATGCTTTTAAACTGTGGTGTTGGAGAAGACTCTTGAGAGTCCCTTGGACTGCAAGGAGATCCAACCAGTCCATTCTGAAGGAGATCAGCCCTGGGTGTTCTTTGGAAGGAATGATGCTAAAGCTGAAACTCCAGTACTTTGGCCACCTCATGCGAAGAGTTGACTCATTGGAAAAGACTCTGATTCTGGGAGGGATTGGGGGCAGGAGGAGAAGGGGACGGCAGAGGATGAGATGGCTGGATGGCATCACCGACTCGATGGATGTGAGTTTGAGTGAACTCCGGGAGTTGGTGATGGACAGGGAGGCCTGGTGTGCTGCGATTTATGGGGTCGCAAAGAGTCGGACACGACTGAGCGACTGAACTGACTGACTGAAGGGCTGAATTGTGCCTCCCCAAAATCCATGTGTTGAAGTCCTAACCCCCAGCATCTCAGAGTGTGACCTTATTTGTAGATAATGTCTTTACAAAGATCATCAAATTAAAGGAAAGTCATTAGAGTGGCTCCTCATACAATATGACTGGTGTCCTTATAAGAACAGGAACTTTGAACATGAGCATGGACAAAGGGAAGATGATGTGAAGACACAAAACGAAGATGGTCATTTAAAAACCAAGGAGGGTCTTCCCTCGTGGCCCAGTGGTTAAGAATCTGCCTTGTAATTCAGGGATGCAGGTTTGATCTCTGGTTGAGGAACTAAGATCCCACACGCCATGGGGCAACTAAGCCTATCCACTGCAGCTAGAGAGCCCACACACTGCAACTAAAACAGCCAAATAAATAGCTTTTTAAAAAAAGAATCAAAAAGACAAACCCAGAACACATACCTCCTTCGTGGCCCTCAGAAGGAACCAACCAAGTTGGAAGTCTTGTATCTTGGGATTTCAGCTTTCAGAACTGCGGGACAATTCACTTCCGAGATTGAAGACACCCAGTCTGTGGCACTCTGTCACAGCAGCCATAACAAATGCATTCAGCCACTCTGTGCTTACATTCAAGAAATGCCATGAGAGTGAATACATAATCAGCCACTATTGTGCAAGGCAGACCGGTGAGCACAGAATATAGAAGAGAGGCCTGTTGGCTGGGCAACCAGTAGTGATAGTCCCCGTCTTCGTTTACAAGTCACAGAAATAGAATCTGACTAGTTTAGTGGGATGGAGAAGGAAATGGCAACCCACTCCAGTGTTCTTGCCTGGAGAATCCCAGGGACAGAGGAGCCTGATGGGCTGTCGTCTCTGGGGTCATACGGAGTCGGACACGACTTAAGTGATTTAGCAGCAGCAGCAGCTTAGTGGGAAAAGGAATGCATTCGAATGATATAAGGAAGGAGTTAGGACTAGGGGCTTGAGGAGAAGGCTGGAGGACCAACAGCTCAGAAAAGTACAGAAAGCAGGGTGGACCAGGGGTCTGAAGAACAGGAATGACACCACCTCTTCTCATAGTTCCCCAACTATAATGCATGAGCTCCTCATACATTTTTTGCCTTTAAAATGCTTAAGACTCCAAGCTCCAGAGAAGAGACTGGACCTACCTTTTGACCAGGTGAAAAGAGAGCAGGGTAATCTGATCTAAGTTCAACAAAGTAAACCTCCTCTAAGCTTAGGACAGATGATTATCCAAGTGAAAATTAAGGAATTACTCCTTAAAGGATTAGAAATAAATGTTGAGAGGCCAGAAAATTTCAACATCCCCTACACTGGTCGAAGAAGTGAGGGGTACCAAAATTGGAAACAAATAGGGCTTTCTTACAACTATCGCAGGTTGTCCCAGATCCTGGGGAGGGGTCCTCAGGGCCAAGTTATTTTTAAGCTGCCCACACTTTTCAATCTAACACCCCCAGCCCCTGAGCGTGATAACTAATTACCCAGGATCCATTCAGGAATCATTTTCCAATCTCTTCTTCTAAATTCTCCCTATTCCCTTTGGATCTTGAGCTCTCAGAGGACCAAATTAAAAAGCAAACACAAAAGCACCAGTGGCAACTCACCAGGATAAACCCAATTTCTTCAGATTCAGTACCTTTTTCCATGCAAATAACAAAGAAAAAAACATCACTCAAGTCTGTGTCCACGAGGTTCCAAAACATTTAGTCAATTAGATCCAGTTGGCAAACAAACAGCCTGTCACTCCAGTCTAGGGAGGGGATAGAATCTGTCAAACTAGTTGTTTGACTGAATTGACAGACTATCTTGGTCAAAATAAGTCTTTTTTTATTAACTGTTGACAGATCATAGTATATCAAAAGGAGAATCTACAAAAAACACTTTTCATCTATGTAAACAGTAAAATCAAGGTGACATATTGGAAATCTCTAAATAACACTTTGTCTACATAAAAGGGTGGAATTCTTTAAGTCAGAATAAAGTAGGAAAGAAAGCCTCCTGCTTTGAGTAGAAAAGAATTGAGAATCTAAATTACCCAGAGATGGTGTATCAGCAATATCGGTATGATTTCTCACCATTCATGTCATTTCACTACAGCCTGCACAGTTACAGCTGCACATGCCATGCGCGCCGGGCTGTGTTCTGTTATTATCTTATTTAATCTGACAAGCAACTCTATCAGGTAAGGAACCGCTCTCCCCACTGTAGAAAGAGGAAACTGTGGCTTATGTGACCTAAGTGCTTCCCCAACTTTACACAGATTTGAAATTTCAGAGCAGAGATTTGAACTTACATCTGACTTCAAAACCCTTGGTTTTTAACCACTTTGCTGCCTCATAAGAGCATTTGATTCTTCCTTCCTGGCAACTTTCTCTTGGGCCTACTAAAAGTTCTAGAATATTCTTGTTCATGGCAGCACTATTTACAATAGCTGGGACATGGAAGCAACCTAAACACCCACTGACAGATGAATGGATAAAGAAGATGTGGTATATATATAATGGAATATTACTCAGCCATAAAAAGGATCAAAACTGGCTCATTTGTAGTGATATGGTTGAAACTAGAGTCTGTCATGCAGAGTAAAGTAAGTCAGAAAGAGAAAAACAAATATCACATATTAATACATATATATGGAGTCGAGAAAAACTACAGAGATGAACCCAATGTGAAGGGCAGGAATAAAGACACAGATGTAGAGAATGGCTAGGTGGACACGGGGTAAGGTGGGGAGGGTGGGACAAATTGGAAGAGTAGCATTGCCATATATACACAGCCACATGTGAAATAGATGGCTAGTGGGAAGCTGCTACATAGCACAGGGAGCTCAGCGGTGCTCTCTGATGACCGAGATGGGTGGGATGTGGGGCTGGGGGTAGGAGGGTGGCTCACCAAGGGAGGGGATATATGTGTACATATAGCTGATTCACTTCCTTGTAGAACAGAAACTAACACAATATTGTAAAGCAATTATATCCCAATAAAAAATTTTAAGTTCTAGAATATTCTTTTACAACTTTTAGACATCAAAGCAGACCCCTTTTCATCAGTTCTCATGAACGCAATGACTCCAGCTTCAAAATTCCCTCACCCAAAATCCTCTTGCCTTTCCTTTAGGCGCAAGCCCATGGAGTCCAATAAGGTCTCCCCTGCCCTGTTTATACACTCCATTTTCCAAATGCAATTGGATTTCCCACTTTGTGTTCTCAGAGAGAACTTTCACACAATACTGTCTGACCCATGGTGTTCACCACTGCTTTATTTTATTTAGCTCAGGCACCAGGGGGCTCTTTCTCAGAGCACGGTGGTAAGATTTTCATCGCATTGTCATTGACTTTTGCCTTGTATTTATGACCAGGTCTTCAATTTCTCCTTTAAATTAAATAGCAAGGGCTGTTTGAAAGGCAGGCACTGAGGCCAGCTACTCAGTGGACTTGCTTCTTAACTGCTTCTTGCCTTTTATTCATCCCAACTTCAATTTCTTCTTTGTGTAGTTGTGGCCAAAACCCAAAGGGAATCAAAGGACATGAAGAAATGGGTTGTGGTTAACCCTTCTCTTCAGGAATAATGGATCAAGAGGTACATACAACTCTTTATAGCTCATGAACTTTTTTTTTTTTAATCTCTTAGACAATCGCTGAGAACGGAATAGCTACCCACTTCAGCATTCTTGCCCAGAATGATTTATTTTGGGGGGCTTCCCTAGTGGCTCAGATGGCAAAGAATCTGCCTGTAATGCAGGAAACCTGGGTTCCATCCCTGGAATGGGAAGATCCTCTGGAGAAGAGAATGGCAACTCACTCTAGTATTTTTGCCTGGAGAATTCCATAGACAGAGGAGCCTGGCAGGCTACAGTCCATGAGGTCGCAAAGAGTTAGACACGACTGAGCAACTAACACTTTCACTTTCACTGAACGTTACATATAAGTAAACTGACCTCCAGGATCAGACTCAGAGGAAGAGGCATTATAGGAGGCATGAGGTTCAAAAACATGAGGTCCTCCTTTAAACAAGAAAAAAATCTTCATGAGAGTGGTCAACCTTCATGCCCTTAAACACCCATCTCTACTCTTAAAACTTAAAAGAGTACTTTGTATTTTCTGTCACTCTTTTTCTCTCCAAATTTATATCCACTTTCCAGGACAAAGAACAAGTAGTGAAATAGAGAATGCCCACAGAATCATCTGTCCTCAAAAGTCATCCCCAGTCGGCTCCCCACACCATGACCCCCAGTCACAACATGGCTCATGTCACAGTTCCAAAGACTGAGAGTTTAATCTCTAGAAAGAGATCCATTGCATCTAATTGCTTGGTTCTAAACAGCATTTCTCCCCTTCTGTCCCAAAAAGTTTTTGACTAAATAGATGATATATTTTAGAGTCCATGTCAACTTAAAATTCAAGAAATAATCAATCCTGCCTCCTCATTCAGGGGACTTCTCATCAATCTATTATGTATTACTTAGTATAAATTAGGTGTATGAATATAATTTTTGTATGTGAATCATGAGGCACACAACAAAATGAAGACCTGTCAGCCCACCACCTTGTGTACATCACTAATGTTGCGTTTACCTCTGGGCTTCTTCTCCATCCCAGCTCACTGATACCTCTAGAAGCCAAAGATCTTTCATTGTTTCTTTTTCCTTTTAGTTTTTACATGTGGGTCTCCCTACACATATTGCATAGTTTTGCTACTTTTTGAACTTTATAAAAATGGCATCAAACTCTAAGATGTCTCTAGTAACCAGATTTTTCTTTCAATTTTATCTTTATAAGATTCATTCATGACTGGTCAATGTGACTGTGATTCATTTACTTTCTTTTCTGTATAATATTCCATTGTGCAACTATACCCTAATTCACTTAACTAGTCTCATATGATGGATATTTGCATTGTGTCCAATTGTGGTGACTCCAAATATTCTTTTACATGTATCCTGGTAAATACATCCAAGGATATCTCTGAAGCACATACCAAGGAGTAGAAAGCTAAATCATAGAGTATGCAAATGTTCAGTTCTACAGGAGAGTGACAAATTGTTTTCCAAAGTGGTTGTAACAATTTACATTCCCACCATCCTCTGCTGCAACTCCTGTTTCAATCTTGTAGAAGTCTGAGAACAAGACCAAAAGAATGAAAACAAACGAGCAGACTTTGACTTAAGCTGGGAAGAGGCTGTCAAAGAGGATTGCACATGGAATAATGCCCGTGCTAGACAAGCCAAACTAGAATCTTCTTCCTGAATGTGCCAATCACACTGACCCAGCCCATAAAAATCCACCATGATGGACTTGTGGACTAGCAGGGGAAGGACAGGATGGGATGAATTGAAAGAGTGGTGCTGACGCATATACTCTACCATGTGTAACACAGCTAGTGGGAAGCAGCTGTACAGCACAGGGAGCTCAGCTCAGCGCTCCGTGATGACCTAGAGGGGTGGGACGGGGGGTCGGGGGATGCTCAAGAGGGAGGGGTTATATGTATTCTAGTAGCTGATTCACATAGTTGGAGTGCAGAAACTAACACAACATTGTTAAGCAATTGTACTCTGATTTTTTTTTTTTAAATCCACCATGGCTACCTGGTCCTCAGAGCTCTTTCCATCTTTGTCTCACACTTGCCCTCTCCCAGGATCTGTCCTTCTTCTTGGTCCTGAATATTGTCAGTCTACATGTACCTCTTGGGCATCGATCACATGCCAGGCACTGGAAGTATGGTAGGGATGTGGCAGGCAAGGGACTTTGCCCTTACATTCCACTGGAATGTAACCAAAATGAGTAAACAAAAAGATGAATCCAGAGTGTGACTATCCTCCCTTACCCTACTTATTTTCTTGATAGCTGCTGACAAAGATTAGGAAAAGCATTCCAAGCAGAGAGCTGGAAAGTCTGAACTCTCTGAGGTTGAGCTCCTCTCTCGGCATTGCCCAATAAGGACAAGGCATCAAGGGGAGAACCCTAAAATGGGAATCATGGCCCCAAACCTGCTACTTCTTAAGAATGTGACATACAGACAAGCTACTTAACCGGAGTCTCGGTTTCTTCAGATGTAAAATGGAATGGGCACTGGGAGGGAAGATTTGAGTACCTGTTGTACCTTGGACACTGTGTTAGTGTGTGTGTTAGTCGCTCAGTCGTGTCCAGCTCTTTGTGACCCTATGGATTGTAACCCGCCAGGCTCCTCTGTCCATGGAATTGTCCAGGCAAGAGCACTGGAGTGGGTTGCCATGCCCTTCTCCAGGGGATCTTCCTGACCTGGGGCTCAAACCTGGGTCTCCCACATTGCAGGCAGATTCTTTACCGTTTGAGCTATGCGGGAAGCCTGGTACTGTACATAGTTCATCCTTTTTACCCCTGAAAGTAATACCATTTTATGGATGAGAAAGCTGAGGCTAAGAGATATTTAAGGTAACTTTCCCAAGGCAACAATGGCATTAATAGATAATTAGTAGAGAATAGAGAATGGTGTTAATAGAGAAACCGAGGGTCTCTAAAGCTATACAGAATGCTGTCTCAGAGGTATCATGAGCACTAAATATAAGGTACAATTACTATCTTTAAATCTAATTTCTAGTTGCCTTCCCATATATTTTCTGTCTAAGGAGCTATTTGCCCTTTCCCAGATACTTCTCACACTTTGGTGAAGGCCTTTGTCTTCAAAGTCATTCCTTTTCCCCAAATACTGTCCTCCATTTTATCTACCAAGTAATCTTTTATTTTGTTTTCAAAAAGATTTATTCAGTAATTACTTCTTTTCAAACCTCTTGTCCTAAAAACAAGATTGATTACCACTTCTTGTGGATTCTAATGGTACCTAATACAAACAGAGACTTCCCTGGTGGCTCAGTGGTAAAGAATCTGCCTGCCAAGCAGAAGTTGTGGGTTCGATCCCTGGGTCAGGAAGGTCCCCTGGAGAAGGAAGTGGCAACCCACTCCAGTATTCTTACTTGGGAAATCCCAGGGACAGAGAAGCCTGGAGGGCTACAGTCCCTGAGGTCACAAAAGGTGGGACATGACTTAGAAACTAAAAAAAACAACACATACAGAATAGGTATGAAGTATAAGCTGCTGACCCAAAAAAGTATTAATATCTACCCCAAAACCATGTAACTACAAACAACGATAATTTTTTTCTTGCTCAAAATCTGGGTATTGGCTGAGCTAGGCTGGGCTCAGTTCCAAACTGCATGTTGAGTTCAGATCTACTCCACGTAAGTAATGCTCGGAGCTTCTCCAGAGTGAACTCTTTCTTCTCTAGTAGAAAGCAATACAGAGTCAAGTAACGAAGGATGTAGAATCCAGGTGAAGAATCCAGGTCAATAACTCAATCTGTCCCACACACGGAGTAAATATTCACACCATTCACTCAGCTTCTTCCTGAGCACCTACTGCGTACCAGGCCCTCTTCTAAGCTTTGTGGACACAGCAGTAAGGATAAGCAGTTTACCCATCTGTGTGGAGCTAACGTTCTGTTGGGGGGAAGCAGACAGACAAGAAAAGTAATTTCAAATAGTGTTCAGTACTGTAAATAAAGATGTACGGTAGAGAAATGAAAACAATAGCTGGAGTAAAGGGGAGCAGAGTGACCTTAGATAGGGTGGGTGGGAATGACCTTTCAGAAGCACTGGCTTTGAAACAGATATAAATAAGGGAGCAGAATCGGTCCCAGAAATCATGTGGAAGTCTGGGAAAGAGTCTTCAGGCAGCGGGTGACTCCTGTGCCTAAGGAACACAAAGAAGCCTGTGTAATATCAAAATCACCTAGAAGCCTTAAGACACTGATTAGTGGGCCTCACCCCT
>NW_011484839.1:461071-475884 GCF_000754665.1 Bison bison bison | reverse complement strand
GGTGTGGGCCCACAGATTGCATCTCTGACAAGTTCCCGGAGATACTCAGCATCCATTTTGAAACTATGGTGCTTGTATAATTAAGAGAGTGTGGCATAAGATAAGGCCTGTGTGGCCATGCTGCTGCTGCTGCTAAGTCGCTTCAGTCGTGTCCAACTCTGCGTGACCCTATAAACAGCAGCCCATCAGGCTCCTCCATCCCTGGGATTCTCCAGGCAAGAACACTGGAGTGGGTTGCCATTGCCTTCTCCGTTAGGCCATGCTAGAGAGCTTGAACGTTATATTGTGAGAAACAGGAAACGATTGAAGGACATTAAGCAATGGACTATATGACCTAACAGGTTGAATAATGCACACTGACTTCTGTATGGAGAGGTCACAAGGGGCCCAAAGCAGAAGGAAGTTATTTAGTTCAAATCATCAGTTCTCCAAGGTTCCTACTTGAGGTGATGGAGCACACGGCACTGCTACCAATGTAGAAAGGAATCATGGTGGTAAGAAGGTTTGGGAAGAGGGTGAGGTCAGTTCACAGCCCCCACTGGCACATCCAAGACCACCATACTGCACGACTCCACGGAACATGAATGGTACCCACACAGCACAGAAGCATAAAATGGCAAGGGGAACAAGATCTCCTGCAGTTTTGCAACATTTCTGCCCTGGAATATTCTCCCACCACTGAGCTTACATCCTCGTGAGATGAGGCAGATGAGAGGCAAGCAAGATGATTTCAAATGCTCTTCAGTGCTATGAAGACAATAAACTCTCAGCTCTGTAAATTGAGACCCCTGATGTGGCTGCCACTCTCCAGCTACATGGCTGAGGCATCCTGGGGCAACGTTCCTTGAACCCGGTTAGTTATGAGAAACACACAGAGAATGGTAACTTGCAATTAATGATAAGCAGCTAATATTTATTAGCACCTATAAGGTGCTAAGCAAGATAAACTCTGTTCCTGTATTATTTCAAACGATAATCCTATGAGCTGTATATAATCATTATCTCCGTTTTACAAATGGGAAAATTGAGGCACAGATTGGTTTAGTTACTTGCCAGAGGGTATACAGCTAGCAAGGAACAAAGCTGGGATTTAAGACCAAGGAAGCTAAATGCAGGGCTGGCTTTTGTACCCATTCAGCTACACTGGTTCTCAATTACTTGCTAGCAGACTCTTTCTGAAGGTGTCTACATCCCTCCTTATCCCCTGGACAGACTCCAGTATTACCAAGGAGAAAAATCCAGCCTTGCCAAGGCCTATGTGCCCTGCCAATAAGTAGCTAGAACTGTCAGAGTGTCTGTAGCATTGAAAAAAAAAAAAAAAAGCCTGAATCTATGTTACAGACCTTTAAACAGAGGAAATATGGACATTTTCTTTTAATAATGCTACAGAGAAATAATGAAATGGTAGGATTACTAAAACATAATTTGGTCTTCAAAAAAAAAATCTCCACTGGAGTCCTATAAAAAGACCACAGGTGTTCGTCATTATTTTTTATTTAGCAGACAGTTTAAGCCATTGTTTGTTTTTTCCCCCATTTATTAAGTTCTGGTATTTTAAGATGATTTGTGTATAATAATAACAATAATTTCCTGTTTGCCTGTCAGTTGTGAGCTGCTTTAATTACAGATATTCATTTTCACAAGTTAACTTGGTAAACATGCTCATTTGTTATGGTCCCTGTTCATTAAATCAGTTAGCACAGCTAGTAACTACGTTAAGTATCTTGCTGTCGGGTTTCAGCAATGGATCTTCATCGGTTTCCAATACTATTTCTCACAGAGATGCAGACTTCCTGAGAGTCCCTTCCCATTGGATTGGAGATGCTGAGTCTTCCATCTCTGCAAGGCCAGGTGCATTGAGCCCAGCAGAGGCTTAGTGTATCACAGTCAAAACCATTCATTCAGACTAGAGAATGGTATGTAGTAACCAGAGGCAAGATATGAGATAAAGGAAGAAGGGAGATTTGAATAGACGTGTTCAGAGTACACCTGATCATGACCCTGTCCTTAGATGCCCCCAAAACTGGTCTCTGCAGAAGGGGAGAGCCTATGAGACCACAATTGTACCAAACACCCTGGACCTCTAGTAGCAGCTAATTATTCCAGGGGTGGACAGCAGAGAGCATCAGTTGTTTCCCCTAAGGATCTGAAGGAGCAATTCAAGTCGGAGAAGTAAAATTCAGACAGAATCAGGGGCTGATTCTCTGTGACATTACAGCCCCCAAACACACACAAGCATGGAAAAGTATGAATAGATGAATAAAGCAGACAGTCCCCAGCAACAGAAGAGCACACAACCAGAATAGAAAAAGTAGACAGAAGGAAGGTCACCTGAAGACAGCAGTTCCCAAGAATCTCAGCTACTCATGTCCTCAAGACTTCTGAGCATCTTTACAACAAACCAGTTGCTTAACTAATTTAGTGGGGCTCTTACTTACAACCAAACATCCTTTGACCAGTAAATGCTTAATCATAGTGACTAGCATAATGGTGGTACTACTAAAAGTGTCACATCTGGTGTATTCCAATTTTTCTAGGAAGGAGCTAAAGATACACGAGCCTGGATCATTAGTCACCTATTGATTGGATGTTTCATTTCAATTTTCCTTTAAGCTAGTGGAGACTGGCCTGGTGGTCCAATGGTTAAGACTTTATCTTACAATGCAGGGGATGCGAGTTTGATCCCTGGCTGGGGACCTAAGATCCCACATGCCTAGAGGCCAAAAAACAAAAAACAAAGCAGAAGCAATATTGTAACAAATTCAATAAAGACTTTAAAATGGTCCACATCAAAAAAAAAGTCTGAAAAAGCAAGTGGAGACTACAATTATACTGGCATGCCAATCAGGATTGAGGGAAATAAAGGGTCATAAGTCCCAGTAGCTAAGTCACAAGGCTCAAGAGGAAGCAGTTCATCTGAAGTGGAAGTCAGGATGGAAGAACGTGTGTCAAGGTGCTTAAGAGTAGATATTTAAAACAGATTAAAAGTTCCGTGAACTCACCTTGGTCGATTCTTTTCATTACTCTACCTTGTTTCTTCGATGACCTTACTGAGCCCTCCTAAAAGAGGAATATCTCTTGATTGTCCCTGGGCCAGCAATGGTGAGAAACCAAACGAGAAGAAGGTTGGATATAAGTACAGGACAATTAGCGAAGATGATATTTAGGCATGCTGAGTTTAAGACAGGGCATCTAGATGAAGACATCAGACGCTGAGAGGCACTGTTAATCACCAAAGAGCAAAAGCCCACATTTAATGAACCCAAACCAATCTGGTAAGGATTCTTCAAAAAGCCCCCAAACTATTTTCTCCATGATACATGACATCATTCTACATTTCCTTCCCTAGTTTGCAATTTCAATTTCTCCTGACTTGACTCTTCTATCTTCTCATCATATACCCATCTTTTGGCTTCTCCTATGGGCTTTAGTTATACCTGGATTTTCCCTCCTTCTGGGGCGGAATCCTTTGGTCAATGCTGGAAATATGTATTGCAATTCAGGATAGAGCTGAGGATCTTATGTTCCACCCTTGGAGGTAAGAATGGAACACCACTTAAACCACAGTGTCATGGGGGTGCAGGGTAGATTGAGAAAGAATTTTTGCCCCCAGAGCCCTCAAAAGAGGTGGATATTGACAGAGCCTAGAGTTTGTGTGAAGGATTATTGTCTTGGAAGAGAAAGAAACTTGAAAGGAAGGAGAAAGGTCAAGGTAGAGCAGAAGAATAGCAAGGGATCTCCCTTTAGAGACTTTCATGTTCCCTTTAAAGCAGAAGTGTGCTGGGAGTGTGGGGCTCAGAGAGAGAATCACAGTCATGAACAGAGTGGAAATATTTGAGGAAGACGATGTCTGTGTACGTATGAGATTCACATTCGTGAGTATGTAGAGTCATTTGTGCGCTGGCACTCTGTAGGTTTTATCTACCTTGCATCCATTTTCATACCACTGATAACAGCACCTGGTTGTGATTTGGAATCCCCAGTGGATACAGACTTATTAAGACTGTCAATCAAAATGTCCCATCCGCCTCTTTCTAAGCAGTGGGCAGGTGACCCAAGCTAAACCAATCAGAGCTCTCTCCCCGGAATTTGACTCTTGAGTGTAGTCACTAAAACCTCTTGGTGATGATTCATTCAGATGGTGGCTCCTGGAAGTGGCTGCCCTTTAGTTCCTGTTCTCCAAAGGCAAGGAGAATTCAGACATGAGTCTTTTCAGAGGTCTGGTTCTTCAAGTCTTCCTTTAATTTTGTGAACCACTCACTAGTTTCCTAGAAGTTCCTTTTGTTCTTACATTGGTCAAAACCAGGTTCTGTTGCCTAAAACTTACAAACCCCAAGGAAGGCATAAGTAGTATTTCTGGTGTTAAATCAAAAGTAAGACATGCAGAAGAGAATTAAGAATTCTAGGGGCTTCTCTGGCAGCTCAATGGTTAATACACGGGGTGTGGTTTCAATACCTGGTCAGGGAGCTACAATCCCACAAAAGCTTGTGGCCACAAAACAAAACATAAGGGCACTGCAACCCACTCCAGTACTCTTGCCTGGAGAATCCCATGGACAGAGAAGCTTGGCAGGCTCTAGTCTATGGCGTAGCAAAGAGTTCCACACGGCTGAAGCGACTTAGCACATACACGAAACAGAAGCAATATTATAACAAATTCAATATAGACTTTAAAAAAAATGGTCCACCTCAAAAAATATTTTATAAAATTCTAAAACCAGGATTCCCTTCCCAGCGCTTCCACTGACTAGATGCTGGGTGAGTTTCAGCAAGTGCTTCAAGCTCACTGGGCTTCATTTTTACATCTATAGACGAGGTTGAACTAGATGTTGCTGAGACTCTATCCTCACAGAAATAGTTTTTCCTGTATCTCAAGTTGCTTTAAACATTCTCTAGTCTTGCCATCCACAAAACTGGCCTCAACCATTGGGCTGAAAGGACTTTAAGCGAAGGGAAAAACAGAAATATATCAATATACCATTTCAAGATCCCTCATTAAAAGAATTCCAAATCCCAGTAATAAGCTGATTTTGTTAAGCAATATAAGCTTAATCTGATTTCATTATTTTTTCACTCTTTCATTTATCATCAGCTAAGCACTTCTTGCATAGATTTTATGCTTTTTCATGGCCTAAAAATGAAAGACAGGATATGATCTCTGCCCTTAAGAAGTTTGAAATTTAATTGACGAGGTACATGAAATCTCTAGAGAGTATTTCTAGGAGGACCAAAATCACTCACCCAAGTACCTAACAGGTGCCAAGTATCTAGTTAGTGAAGAAGTGAAAGTTGCTCAGTCATGTCTGACTCTTTGCAATAGGGAATCTTCCCAACCCAGGAATAGAACCCAGGTCTACCTACATTGCAGGTGGATTCTTTACCATCTGAGCCACCAGGGAAGCCCAAAAATGCTGAAGTGGGTAGCCATTCCCTTTAGGAGGATCTTCCTGACCCAGGGATTGAACCAGGGTCTCCTGCATTGCAGGCTGATTCTTTACCATGCGAGCCAGCAGGAAAGCCCCAAGTATCTAGCAAGTGCTTAGTAAATATTTGTTGACTGAACGTGACAACACACATACACATACTGTTACATAGACTGTCACCCTAAGAATTCAGAAGATGGATATTTCTCTTGTAAAGTACTAGAAACTTAACATAGGTTTCAATTGTGAAAATGTTGCTCAAAAGAGATCAATAGAAGGATGACTATTTGTATTTCAATAAAGAATATTCCTAACTTAAGAGAAATTATTTTAAAGGTCTAATATGTTTTAAATAGATTTTTTTCTTTGTATGAGAGTGTAAGAACATTTCTATAGTAAATGAGGGTAAACCTGAAGTTGACATGCTCAAACATAACTCCATCCAAAAACTTTGGCCTCTCCCCTAGATGCCAGTGTAATAGAATTTGACATTCAGTAGTGTTAAACAAATGGAATTAAAGCCTCCAATCCCTCGCCAGACCTGTCAACACTTAAAAGTCTGAGTAATACAGGGGACTCTTGTTTCAAGAGGCAAAGTTCACCCTGAAGATCACAGTCCATTAGGGAGTAACAAGAGCCTTCTGGCATGTCCAAGTGGACAAGACTAGGGAAAACCTGAACAGTGAATGCAATAAAATTAAAATGCAATGGGGGTGAACTGCCGTGGCAGCAAGCGTAACCTTCTTGGTGTCTTTAGCGGTGTTAATGGATCTACTTATGGCACAGATGGTGGTTTTCAGAGAAGTCATTTTTTTCTCTAACAAATTCATGACTAAACTGAAAGGACCACTATCAACTTCATTATGCTTTCCAATTGACTTGCTTTAAGGGTTATTCTTTTATTATAGCTCTTAAGCTCCCATTTCTTTTTTAAAGTACTTCTTTTAATACCAATTTTCACAGCACTAAGAAATTTAACACTCTTCAGTGGCTATATTAATGGCAAGGAACTGTTGCAAGCTGGAGAGAAGCGTGAAAAAATACTGCTATTGGACTGGTCATTTGTAATCTCCTCTACTACAAGTTAGGAACCCAGATCCTAGGGGGTGACCATCAGACTGTCACTGAGGAGAGTCGGAATGAGACAAAGTTCGGGCCATGACTAGCCAGAGAAAACATTCTTCCTCCCTAAGGCACGAAGATTGTGGCACACAACAAATTCTATGTTACTCCTTTCAAACATGATTATACTTTAAGTCTCTCCTATCCAACTGTGCCCAGTTAGATTTTTCAAGTGACCACAGATCTCAGTTGATCACACAAACAAATCCAGAAGCATTTACAAACATCATTATGAGTGACTGTAAACAATGCAAAGATAAAACAGGGTTTGTGCAAAATGGGATCAGCCAGAGTTCTGCATCAGGAGACAGCCAAACAGTTTTATTTTTTTCAAAGTGGAATTGACTTGGAGGGAGACCAGATTTCATAGGAATGAAGATATTCACTGTAATATTATTTACAAGAATAAAAATTGGAATGAATTTCCCAGCCACAGGGAAATAAATATATCTGCTCAGCTATTAAAAAGAAGACTAAGAAGAATAAACACAAATAAGTAAAATTATTATAATGTTAGGGAGCAATTCAAGATGCAAAACATCTATAAACAAGATAATACAACTACATTAAACACCTGACCTAGAGCAAAACTACTGGTAGAAATACACGAAGATGCCACCAAAGGTTTCCCACTGGTAGAATTACATGCATGTGCTCATGCGCTCCCATTTTTCTTCTTTTCAATTTCATTGCAATCTGTTTACTTAAATTTATAAGGAAAAAGTTTAGTATTTTACCTCAAGTGAAAGAAGAACAGAGATCATTCACCCAGAGGTTTTAATGATAGAAATGTGTTTTTAGTCATTTGAATTCTGTTGTTAGGCTCCCCTCCTGCCATATGGCTTTTGAACAGTTCATACCCTGACATCGAGAAATCACATTTAGCATTAAAACTGGTAAAAGCAAGGGTCACGTGGCCCAACTCTCCCACTTTATAGGTGGGGAAACTGAGGCTCAGAAGTCCCTTACCCGAGAAAGACATTTCTTCCTTTAGCTTCCTCATCTCTCAACCAGTTCATTCCTTTCAAGGTAAATCCTTGCCTGTGGTAGAAAATCCTCCTGACTCAAAGGGGAAAAAAATGAAAATTTAGGACTCCACTTAGTCAGAATTAATCAAATCTTGTCACTATATTTTGCCATTTGTTTCCAAAACAGACTCAAATGCAGCTGCCGGGGACTTCCCTGATTGTCTAGTAGTTAAGACTTCACCTTTCAATGCAGGGGGTGCAAGTTCGATCCCTGTTAGGCAAGCTAAGATTCCACATGCCTCATAGCCAAAAAAATGCAAACCTTAAAACAGAAGCAGTATTGTAACAAATTCAATAAAAGACTTTAAAAATGATTCACACAAAGAAAAGCTAAAATAACTCTTTAAAAATGCAGCTGCTAGATTAGCTTCAGGGAGGCCATGTTCCATAATTGTTAATTTATGAGAACCAACATGGCCTCCAAAGCCCTTTTATTTTGAGGCTGACTCCTGAGACTAGTGCCTCCCAGATGGCTCAGTGATAAACGAATCTGCCTGCCAGTGCAGGAGATGCAGGTTTGATCCTTGGGTCAAAAAGATCCCTTGGAGGAGGAAATGGCAACCCACTCCAGTATTCCTACCGGAGAGTCCCATGGAGAGAGGAGCCTGGAGGGGTATAGTCCATAGGATTGCAAAGAGTCAGACACAACTGAGTGGCTGAGCACACGTGCACGCCTGAGACTAGGGGTTAAGTGATAGTGTGTGCAAATGACCAGAGTTGTGAGCTCCTGCATCCCTATTTCAGAAAACTCTGGAATCTGCCTCGGCCACATTTCACTGTGACATGTTCTGTGCATGGTACAGATGTTACAGGCATAAGGAGAAACACAGAGCAGCCTGTGTTATCTAGAAAACCTGAGCTTGAGTGGACCACTCTAAAATGTTTGCTTGCTTAAACTAATCCCATCCTGGGGAGAGGGTTGGGAGTGGTGGCGGGGTGGGGGATAACATGTTGGAATATCTCAGGAAAATTGAAGTAGTTTTCAATGAAAGGTTGAATTTTTTGGAGGAAGTTTGCTTCCCTCTTTTCCTCAGAGACATTTCCCCCTTTAGAAATGGAGAGCAATTATTTTTTATTCAACTTGTCTTTAATTTTTATCTCATGTGAAGAAAAAACGGTGATCACTCACAAAAATGTTTTAATGACGCGAAAATGGTTTCATGATTGATCATTTCATATCTCACATTCCCCCTGGAGCGCCTACAGATCGCCAGCATGGGAGAGCCTCTTAGTGCAAGTGAGGGGCAGGCCTCAAGGGCTTGGCATATGCGGGGTATTCCTCGAACAAAAAACACAGGAACAAAGGGCCACAATTAGAGGCACCTTTAGAGGCAGGGAGAAATAAAGACTCATATTGTGAAATGTTTGAGCACTTTTGAATGTGCTTTAAACTTTTAAACTCTCCCATCGTTTTCCATATCCTGGTTTTTAATGAGGAACACCACAGTTAGAGAGATATCAAAAAAAAATGTGAATGAACAATCAGAAGAGTCCTCAAAAATCACAGACATTTGAAAGAAGCTACATATATCTGTAGCTCAACCTTTTTGTTAAACCGTGTTGAACACACCGTTCAAGACAATTGATCTTTGTCTCAGTGTGCAAAGCTTCTCACTCTGTTAGACAAATGCAGTATTTATCTCATTTCAATTCTGACCTCCCAGCACTGTTTTTCTCTGCAGTAGGGTCTGGGGATGAATGAAACATCACATGCTCTCTAGAAGGTTTTACTTTCTTTCCCGTGGACTTTTGGGTTGGCAGAGGGTTTAACAAATATTCCTAATAAAATGCCCACAAAGATGCACAAGAGGCCAAGAGTGTGTTCTCTACATCTGCATCTCTATGCCTATGGACTTGTGGACGCGGGGCTGGGGAGGCAAAGGGGGTGGGATGAAGGAGGAGACTAGGAGTGACATATATACACTATCACAGATAAAACAGATCGCTAGTGGGAACCTGCTGTACAGCACAGGGAGCTCAGCTAGGTGCTCTCCGATGACCTAGCATGGTGGGATGGGGGAGGTGTGAGGGAGGTCCAAGCAAAAGCCAACACAACATTGTAAAGCAACTATGCCCCAATAAAATATAAATCAAACAGGTGAAAGTTTTAAAAGCAAAAAGGCCTATAGCATCTACAAGTGCTTGCCAGGTGGTGCAATTGTAAAGAATCTGCCTGCCCATGCAGGAGGCATGGGTTTGATCCCTGGGTCAGGAAGATCCTCTGGAGAAGGCAGAAAATGGCAACTCACTCCAGTATTCCTGCCTGGAAAATTTTATAGACAGAGGAGCCTGGTGGGCTGCAGTCCATGTGGTCGCAAAGAGTCAGCCACGACTGAGAGACCAAGCACAACATATAGTGTCTAAAACACTGTAAACCAAAGATTGAAGACCACACGCCTAAGGACAGAGGGAGTTGGTGTTAGCTGGTTCATTAAGTGAGACTGATCTGGAAACACAAACATATTCTCCAAATCCAAAGAAGATAGTTAGCTCCCAAGAAGTTAAGTGAAATGAACTCTCCGTCACTTTCTGTGGCCCAACTCTATGATCCAAAGGTTGAACTGATGAAAAAACAGTCACCCTTCCTCTGCCACCACAACTCCTGAGCCAGAGCTCCAACCTTGCCTCCATCAGCTCCTCTCTCCCCATCTGTTCAGAGACATCAATGCCCAAGGAAACACAGCGTGGCGAAAGTAGTGTTGCCCAGAAGCGTTCTTGCAGCTTCAGCTACTCTGTCTTCACATGAACAGCAGAAGAAATAGGCTTGGAAAACAAGAAGTGCTGGGAACCACGGAAGGGGTCGCGGAGAGAGTAATTTTCACTTCACACACTGCTCAAACTATTGAAACTGATTTGTGACTTCTGAAATGTTTAAATTGGACTGCAACACAATATGTAAAGCAGACAAAAATAGTATGTAGCCCCGTGGGCAATGGGCAACTGATTTGGTTAAAAAATTTATATAGCATACGAGCACTCCTATGCATGCACGTACACACTTGCGCACGCGCACACACACACACACACACACACACACTATTCTTCCCACCAAGTCTCTATTGCAATGAAGGTGAGGGCAAAGCCTTAGATATGGAAGCATGAGATATGGTGTTGGATTTTTCAGAAATACAAAAGCTCAAAGAAACAACAAAAGCATCAGTCAGACCTCCATGCTCAGAAATGGTTTGAGACATTCCTCTAATCTGAACTGATAAAAATTAAAACCTGAATAGTGTTCGAAGATTTCAGTAGTTAGCTTTGAATAATTGTTTAGTAACTCACTTTGACTACCCCCACTAAAAGTTCCCCAAAGTGACAAATTGGTCTTAAAGATTAGATTTCCATTTTGCTCCACTTTCTCATCTTAAGACAGGACTGTGCTAATGACGCTTCTTGAGAGACTATAATAAAGAGAAGGCATTAACATAGCTCAGATGGTCTGCCTGGAACAAGCTCCAATGCCAAGAGGAAGGCATTTGGATTGATGATACATCTGAAGTGGCACATTTGAGAGGGACTGGGGAAGGATTCAATGAATCCATTCATTTGTACAATATCAACGTTTCCTTATGTGACCTCAACAAACTCTCAGGCTTGGGAAAAGAAATCCTTCCTCAAACCTCATTTTGCAGGTAGACATCTAAAGAAAGGCAAGCTAGTGTATATTCCTAGATATTGTGAAGTCTCAAATGCCTGCTATTTCCAACTGAGTGCTTGAAAATGTTAAGAATTTAAAAGTTCTCACGAGGAGCATTGCCTGGATGGAAGAGTCCTGTTTAAGAAACTCAAATCATTTTATTCTTTGGAAGGTTTTTTCCTTTGGGAGACTTTTTTTCTTTGAGAGACTTTTATACCAGAACTACCTCCATAACACAAGTTCTAGAATAACCTTTCGTATGACTACTACATACATTTTCCAGAACTGAATTGCTACTAGAAATCTCAAAGGTACAAACCAGGTGTTTTACTTAGATGTCTTTTCTTCTCCAAAAATTCCTGCCATAAGAAAAGTACTTTTTCTGAAGGAAAGATTCATCAAACTACATCTAACCAAAATTTACAGAGCCCCTACCAGGAAATCAACCCTGAATATTCATTGCAAGGACTGATGCTGAAGCTGAAGCTCCAATACTTCGGTCATCTGATGAGAACTGACTCATTGCAAAAGGCTCTGATGTTGGGAAGGGTTGAGGGCAGGAGGAGAAGTGGGTGACAGAGGATGAGATGGTTGGATGGCATTACCAATTCAGTGAGCATGAGTTTGAGCAAACTCCAGGAGATAGTGAGGGACAGGGAAGCCTGACATGCTACCGTCTACAGGGTTGCGAAGAGTCAGACACGACTTGGTGACTGAACAACAATCAAGAATTCAAGGGAATGAACTCTACAGTTTTCAGGGACCCAGTTTGGAGATCCTGTTTCATAAGGCTCCAAAACGTAGGTCCAAAGGAAAAGAAAAAATAACCTCAATGTGATCACTGAGGATCTAATAATCACAATAATATCCTTAGGTCTTAAGTTCTGCTATAGTGGCACCAAAGAACCACGCCATCCACTGTTCTCTCTGCAGCTTCTCTAATGCTTAGTGGCATTTGAACATCTGATCAAATGTATTGAAAGCCTTCTCTTGGCTCCAAAGACACCCCATTCAGCTCATTTTCCTCCAACCTCAATGGCTACTCTTTCTTAATTTTCTTCATTGAAGCCCATCTCCAAACGTTGGCACTTCAAGCTCTAGGACTTCTCTCTATCCATGAACTGTCTGTAAGGTGATTTTTTTCCTAGTCCTATGGCTTTAAATATCCTCTCTACACAGAGAAGTCTTGAGCTCTCACTTAGTCCCAGCCACGTAATTGACATGGTAGCAGATTTCCTGGTGGCTAAGTCAGTACAGTGTCTGCCTACAATGCAGGGCGTCAATCCCTGGGTTGGAAAGTCTCCCTGAAGGAGGAAATAGTAACCCACTCCAGTATTCTTGCCTGGAGAATTCCAAGGACAGAGGAGCCTGGTGGGCTACAATCCATAGGGTGACAAAGAGTCAGACACAGCTGAGTGACTAACACTTAGACAGGCGCTACTCACATCCTTATGTTGACCCATCTGCAGCTGCCAGCACCTGCATCTCTTTGCCTAAGGGTTTTCTGTGATGGCTAGAGGCGGCTCTGTCTGTACGCACAACAGGCCAGAGGTGCCAAGAAACTTCTTCTCCAAGGAAGAACTTTCAATCAATGGCTGCAGGGAGTTGACAGATTAAGAAACCCAGCTTTCTTGCCACTCAGGTGGAGTAACATTGAGGTGTATGTCCTACACAGATCCCCAGAGCTCTCCAAAGGAAACTTGCCCACAGTGGTAACTTGCTTGATCATATATCCTCAGTTGGCTGCCTACCCATCCCTGCCTCACCTTCCAGCCCCATACCGGTATTTCCTGGGATCATCTCTCAAATAACCTGTGTGTGTGTTTAGATGCTAAGTTGTGTCTGACTCTGTGACCCCGTGGACTATAATTCACCAGGCTCCTCTGTCCATGGAATTTGCCAGGCAAAAATACTAGAGAAGATTGCTATTTCCTTCTCCAGGGGATCTTCCCCAGCCAAGGATCGAACTGCACCTCCTGCACTGGCAAGCAGATTCTTTACCGTTGAGCCACCAGCGAAGCCCCTGCAAATTGCCCAGCTCCATTTCAATCCTTATCTCAGGATCTTCCAAGAAAACTCAAATGGAGACATCATCACTACCCATATACATTAAAACTCCCCATCCACCTTCTCTCCACGCCTCATCTCAGAAAATGGCACCATGATTTCCCCAGTCCCTCAGACAAAAAAATAGGAACTGTCCTTGCTTTTCCCGTTTCCACCCATGTTCATAGCCAAGTCCTGTCTCTTGATTCACCTTGTTCTTTCACTTTCCTTCTCTAGTCCTATCACCCAACAGCCTTTGTCTGAACTGCAGCCTCCTATCTGGCCTCCCCAAAGCTACTCCCCACCCAGATGCTATTCTCCACAAAGCATCCAGAGTCATCTTTAAAAATTTAAATCAGGTCAAGTCACTCCTTTTTAATATTAATTTTTATTAAAGCTGCTTTACAATGTTGTGTGAATTTGTTTTGTACAGCAAAATGAATCAGCCATACGTATGCATATATCCCGTCCCTTTTGGATTTCTTTCCCATCCAGGTCACCACAGAGCTCCAAGTAGAGTTCCCTGTGCTAGACAGCAGGTGCTCACTTCTCACCTATTTTATACATATATCAATAGTGTACATGAGGTCACCCCCTTGCTTAAAATCTTATGATGGTTTCCCATCACACTTGGAGTAAAACCTGAACCAATGTCTTCCAGACCCTTCACAATCTAGCCCCTAGCCTCTGTTCCTTAATCAGGACACTTCAGGCCTCCTTGACCTCATCCAGAGGTGCCGAGCTCACGTTTCCCTTAGGGTCCTGGGTTGATATTTCCTCTGCTCACAGATGTTTCCAGGACAGGCTCTTTCCTGTCCAGATCTCCACTCATCAAATGTCCCCCGTTCCCTGGATATTGAGTCCCTCTCTATTATACCACCTGAAATCCTCCTTTCTTTGCTTGCTTTTTGTCTACCTTCCTGCACCAGAATGTATGCTTTTGTCTGCCATGGGCACCCCAGTGACCTCAGCCTCTGGAACAATGCCAGGCACACAGCAGATGCTCAAAAATACCTCTTGAACGAGTGTACCCTCCATGTGAAGCACCACGCTAGGTGCTTTACAGACAAGGAAAGCATTGCTATCGACATTTCCCACTCTGACCTTCAATTTTCCATCTCTAAAGTGGCTTGCCAAAGATCATTCAGCTAATTAGGGGAGATAACTGCCTACTTAGGGACACTGAAGACTTGGGAATGAGGACTTGTGGCTAATTGTTGCAGTTGAAGCAGCTAAAGTCATGAACAGCTGCCACATCCAGAAATTCAAATAATTAGGTCACACATTTGGCCTAAATTTCCTGCCTTCCTATAGTCACCTTCAAAGACACTACAACTTGAAAACAGCAGTACCTTCGGTTATAAAAAGGTATCTAGCACAGAACCCTGAATGAAAAACTTCATATTTAAATTCCAAAAATTCAAACATATTATCTTGATGCTAAAGAAAGAAACTTAATCAGAGAATTGAAAAATTAGATTTCATTGACTTGGAAGTTACCAAATGACAGCAGAGTCTAATGACACTGGTTTTTTCTTTTCTTTTTTTTTTTTTTTT
>NW_011484839.1:458938-460971 GCF_000754665.1 Bison bison bison | reverse complement strand
TGTTATCAAAAGTCACACTTCAGAATCTCTTTGTGGATGAGACTATTTTTAGCATCTTTTTCATAGGTTTGGCTTGCTGGATGATCAAGGCCCAGTAGGAGGCATCTATATATTTATAAAATTCTACATGACTTTTAGCATGTTTTATTATGACAAAGTGCACATTTATCAAACCCTCAAAGGACTTTCAGAATTGAGAATTCCAGGTACCATCCACATAAAGCCATTGTATTGTTTCCTATTTAATAAGGGAATTACTGGAACTCAAAAACTTGTTTGGCGATCTAATCATTGCTTGGCTACTGAAAATTCAACTTTGATTATGAATGTAATTCTTGGCCAGGCCAATGCTTTATGGGACTGTTTGGGGATGAGAAAGATGATCTCAAAGGAAGCAACATCAAAACTGAGAGGGGGGAAAAGCCTTTTAACAAATTCATAGCACCAATATGTGTGAGTCTTACCCAGCAGGCATCCTGTTAATAAGAGTGAGAAGAGAAAATAAAATGAAACAGGAGAAAATGTACCTACAACTAAAGGCATAATAGAGCCAGAAGCTGAAACCAGGTATCTGAGCCCTATGGACATCCTATAGGTAACTGTGTTATATTCCAGACACAGACTCTTAAGTAGAAGGAGAGGAATCAGTGACAAAAAAAACCCCACCTTCCATCAGTTGGATGAACTTTTCTGGGAGGGATTATCTTTGCTTCTCGGGAGGTCCTGGTAGAATCAGCCCTCCCTTAGCCAAGCAGCAACTCCACTTGCAACCTATTGTATGGAGTTTTCCTCCCCAACTGTTTCATTCTCCCTGGCCCCTTACTTCACCTTCCTGGGATTCCCCCACCCCCAAGTCTTTGACTCAGGTTTTCAGGCTAACCTCATCAAGGCACCATGCATGGGAGTTGATAGACACCACTTAAAATAATCACCTCTTCTATTTTATATAATACTTACTCTTTCCAATTTCCAAAGAAATTTCACATACTTCCCTCCTTTGGACTTCTCAAAAACCTTCAGGCTTGTTTAATGGAGAGGTTATCTTCCTTATTTGGGCACTTGAGGAAATTGAGATTAAGAAGTGGAAAGAGCATTGGCCAAGATGGCAGGGATTGTCAATGGTATGGCTGGATACCATCACCAACCCAGGGATGACATCAAGACCTCAGTACCACCCAGAGATATTGGATTTTCCTTGGACTGCCTGCAACCTCATTTCCTTCCTCATCTTCTCAGAATTCTTTTCCTACTTGTCTTTCTTTCTCATCTCCAGGAAATCTACTGAGCAATTTTAGGGAATGAACCAAGTTGCATTGCTCTTGATATCCCATTACAATCACAGCATCAGCACCTAGGTCATCAAAACTACGATGCACCTGTTCCTTACATGAATTAACAAAACTGAATGAATGGTTTTATGATCTTCCAGGGTATTTCTCATCCTTATCTGTATGCTTCCCTAAGAGTCTGCAAGCTCCTTGAGAAGCAATGTTAGTTATCTTCACATCTCTGCCTGAAACAGTGTCACATACAAGTTGCTATTTAATAGCATTTCATGAATGAATGAATAATGAATGGACAAAACTTCACTTTCCTAAGAATAATATGGCACTAGGCATATTGTCACCCTGCTTATTTAACTTATATGCAGAGTATACCATGAGAAACACTGGGCTGGAGGAAGCACAAGCTGGAATCAAGATTGCCGGGAGAAATATCAATAACCTCAGATATGCAGATGATACCACCCTTATGGCAGAAAGTGAAGAAGAACTAAAGAGCCTCCTGATTAAAGTGAAAGATGAGAGTGAAAAAGTTGGCTTACAGCTTAACATTCAGAAAACTAAGATCATGGCATCCAGTCCCATCAGTTCAGTCCAGTTCAGTTCAGTCCCTCAGTCGTGTCCGACTCTTTGCGACCCCATGAATCGCAGCACGCCAGGCCTCCCTGTCCATCACCAACTCCCAGAGTTCACTCAGACTCACATCCATTGAGTCAGTGATGCCATCCAGCCATCTTATCCTCTGTCATC
>NW_011484839.1:456451-458838 GCF_000754665.1 Bison bison bison | reverse complement strand
TCACATGAGGTGGCCAAAGTACTGGAGTTTCAGCTTTAGCATCATTCCTTCCAGAGAAATCCCAGGGCTGATCTCCTTCAGAATGGACTGGTTGGATCTCCTTGCAGTCCAAGGGACTCTCAAGAGTCTTCTCCAACACCACAGTTCAAAAGCATCAGTTCTTTGGCACTCAGCTATATTCAGTCCAACTCTTACATCCATACATGACCACTGGAAAAACCATAGCCTTGACTAAATGGAGCTTTGTTGGCAAAATAACATCACTTCATGGCAAATAGATGGGGAAACAGTGGCTGACTTTATTTTTCTGGGCTCCAAAATCACTGCAAGTGGTGATTGCAGCCATGAAATTAAAAGATGCTTACTCCTTGGAAGGAAAGTTATGATCAACCTAGACAGCATATTCAAAAGCAGAGACATTACTTTGCCAATAAAAGTCCATCTAGTTAAGGCTATGGTTTTTCCAGTGGTCATGTATGGATGTGAGATTTGGACTGTGAAGAAAGCAGAGCGCTGAAGAATTGATGCTTTTGAACTGTGGTGTTGGAAAAGACTCTTGAGAGTCCCTTGGGCTGCAGGGAGATCCAACCAGTCCATTCTGAAGGAGATCCGTCCTGGATGTTCATTAGTAGGACTGATGTTGAAGCTGAAACTCCAACACTTTGGCCACCTGACACGAAGAGCTGAGAAAGGGACAACAGAGGATGAGATGGCTGGATGGCATCACCGACTCAGTGGACACGGGTTTGGGTGAACTCTGGGAGTTGGTGATGGACAGGGAGGCCTGGCATGCTGCAGTTCATGGGGTCGCAAAGAGTCGGACACAACTGAGCGACTGAACTGAACTGAGACATACAATAAATGGGCTCAAGAGCCATCTTGAAGAAAACCCTGGAACCAGGTCACAAATGAACCAAATCCACTATCCTGGTGTTGCAGTGGTAAAGAATCCACCTGCCAATGCAGGAAATGTAAAAGACACAAATTTGATCCCTAGGTCAGGAAGATCCCCTGGAGGAGGAAATAGCAACCCACTCCAGTATTCTTGCCTGGAGAATCCCAGTGACAGAGGCACCTGGTGGGCTACAGTCCATGAGGTTGCAAAGAGTCGGACATAACTAAGCAACTAAGCGTTATGATAAATCCAAGCTTTTACTAGATAATTGTTGGTCATCTTAATCTAACAATTGAAATCTAATATTAAATACACCAGAATTCTTGATAACAATGTGTGTCTAGTAGTTGCTGCCACATGGTGATGGCTTTTGCACAGAAAGTATATAATTATAGACAGATTTCATAACTTTTGTACATCTTGAATTTCTCATGTATCAATTTCTCATCAGTTACCATAATAATAATGGCTTCATATATCAAGCACTGACTTTGTACCCAAGCTGCCACATTGCACTGTAGTCTATATGACCGGTGCCCACTGGAGTTGTTCAGTTCACAATCTACAAAACTGTACTTAACAGCCCTACATTGTGCTAAGCATTCCATGTGTATTGTCTCATTTAGTAACCTCGACAAATCTGCAGAATTATAGGCTCCATATTATAAATAAAGAAATATATCAAGAAGGGTTAAGTGATTGACCCAACATCACATAGCCATAAGCTATGAAACAAGAGTCACACCTATGAAATCTGGCCCTGAGACCCCCAGTATAAACTTCATGCAAGACTTTGCAGTATTTTTACAAAGTTAGAATAAACTTGTAGATAGGAAGGAAACACTTTTGCAAAGAACCAAGGCAGGATATCTTTTAAAAACGTTTTTAATCTCAACTTTTCCTGATGATCAAGCCCTAGTGGTCAAAACTCAAGAGGTCTTCTAAATAACCTGGGAAATTTTCTAACCTGTCTGTACAAATTCATATTTCATAACGTGAACCTAAACTATCTAAGAGAGAAGTAGAATAAATCCCAGTGATTATTGATGCTCTTCATCAATAATGATAAACATAGAATGATTCAGAGCAAAAGGGAGAAAGAGCTGAAATCTACTGGATAGAGAGTCACAGAATTTCTTTTGTTTTTAAAAAAAGTCCTGGAAAAATCCTCAAAGGCATCAACTCAGCATCAGCCCCACTATTGAGAATGATGTAGTCTCAGGGTCCCAAGCTGGAAACAATCAATTTCTTCCCAAGTTTAGCAACAGTGGTCCAAGATACTCTTTGTCCCAGGAGAACACTATTTTTCAGCAGTCAGCATGAATTGTGAGTACATAAAGTGCATTTTATCATTCTGCATAGATTGCTTTTAAAAGGTTGTAATGTAGACTTTGCCTGGAAAATTCCATGGATGGAGGAGCCTGGAAGGCTGCAGTCCATGGGGTTGCTGAGGGTTGGACACGACTGAGCGACTTCACTTTCACTTTTCACT
>NW_011484839.1:455935-456190 GCF_000754665.1 Bison bison bison | reverse complement strand
AGCAGCAGCAGCAATGTAGACTTATGGCAGAAAGTGAAGAGGAACTAAAAAGCCTCTTGATGAAAGTGAAAGAAGAGAGTGAAAATGTTGGCTTAAAGCTCAACATTCAGAAAACCAAGATCGTGGCATCTGGTCCCATCACTTCATGGGAAATAGATGGGGAAACAGTGGAAACAGTGTCAGACTTTATTTTGGGGGGCTTCAAAATCACTGCAGATGGTGACTGCAGCCATGAAATTAAAAGACGCTTACTCC
>NW_011484839.1:452184-455835 GCF_000754665.1 Bison bison bison | reverse complement strand
GGTTTTTCCAGTGGTCATCTATGGATGTGAGAGTTGGACTGTGAAGAAAGCTGAGCGCCGAAGAATTGATGCTTTTGAACTGTGGTGTTGGAGAAGATTCTTGAGAGTCCCTTGGACTGCAAGGAGATCCAACCAGTCCATTCTGAAGGAGATCAGCCCTGGGTGTTCTTTGGAAGGAATGATGCTAAAGTTGAAACTCCAATACTTTGGCCACATCATGCAAAGAGTTGACTCATTGGAAAAGACTCTGATGTTGGGAGGGATTGGGGGCAGGAGGAGAAGGGGATAACAGAGGATGAGATGGCTGGATGGCATCACTGACTCGATGGATGTGAGTCTGAGTGAACTCTGGGAGTTGGTGATGGACAGGGAGGCCTGGCGTGCTGCGATTCATGGGGTCGCAAAGAGTCGCACACGACTGAGCAACTGAACTGAACTGAACTGAATGTAGACTTTGAATGTTCTCCTAAGCCCCACAGAGAATCTGGCCAAAGCTTTGTGCAGAAAGTTGGTTTCCTTAGCTAGTCTCAAGCTTAAAGAGCAAACAATAAAAAATCAAATATCATTTCAAGAGCCACATATTTCAGAAATGGAGAATTCCATGAGCTTTCAGAATACTGATGCTTACCATATTAAGTACCAAAATTCATTTTTTTTATTTTATTTAGTGTAACTCTGTCAAATATATTTCCTAATTCTCTCTTTGTAGTCAGAATATATGGAATATATTTTAATAGTTTCTGGAGGGGACTTCCCTGATGGTTCAGTGGTTAAGAATCCACCTTCCAATAGAGGGGATGTGAGTTCCATCTCTGGTCAGGGAACTAAGATTCCACGTGCCGCAAAACAACTAAACCCATGTGCTGCGACTATTGAGCCCAAGCCACAGCTAGAGAAAAGCCCGTGTGTCACAAATAAGACCTAATGCAGCAAAATAAATAATAATAATAAAAGTAGTTGCTGGAGAATGTGGAGTTATCATTATGAATCTCAGTTATCACAGCTGAAATCACATCATCAATCATCCTACGCTCCCAGAATGACTTCTGCCCACGTGGAAAGAGCTTCTGCCCACGTGGAAGGCTGTACCTTCTCTAAGGTTCTGTCTATGTTGAAGATGTCGTTTTATCCTTCCTTCTGTTCAACAGCTATTCTTTCTTGCTGTCTTCCCTCTACCCTGCTCCTTCTAATCTGCCACTGTATTTTAGATCAGAGGTAAATCAGAAGGCAAACTACAGCCTGTGGGCCAAATCCAGCCCCCTGCTTTTGTAAATAAAGTTTCATTGGAACACAGACGTGCTTACTGTTTCCATGATGTTTGTGGCCGCTTTCTTTCTACAACAGGTCCCAGGTTAAGTAGTTGCAACCAAGACTGCACTGCATGTCCTGCAAAGCTCAAAATAGTCCCTATCTGCTTCTTTAAATATATATATATATACACACACACACACACACACATTTGCTTAAGACTGTGATGGATCTTCGCTGCTGTACGCGGGCTTTCCCACTTGCAGCAAGCGGGGGGGCTACTCTCCCTTGCTGTGCACAGTCCTCCTAGTGTAGTGGCTTCTCTTATCGCGGAGCATAGGCCCTAGAGCAGCTAGGCTTCAGTAGCTGTGGTGCACGGGCTTAGCTGCTCCTTGGCATGTAGGATCTTCCAGGACCATGGATCAAACCCGTGTCTCCTGCATTGGCTGGCAAAGTCTTAACCACTGGAGAGGAAGTCCCTCACTATCTGCTCTTTAGAGAGAAAGTTTGCTAGCCCTTGTTTTAGATTCATGGATAAGTCAGGGCCTTCTGGAAAAATATCTTGCCCTCTCTTTGGGGGAAATTGCTATACTTGGCAACAGTATGTTCTTAGTACTTGAAAGGCCTTTTCGCTCAAACCTGTGTTTCCAGATAAGTCCTGGATGGTTGAAAAGGCTAAAAATCTGACCTTCAAGTAAGAGAGCAGTTCTCAGACTTCTCAAAGTCATAAAATGCCATTATGTTTGATAGTAATTTGCAATGGCCTGAAGACAGTATTTGTACACAATGGCGTTCTATCTATAGCCTGAAGCCAGGTGTATAAACATTACTGTTATTCAGAGTTCTGATGCCTTCGAGTAACTGAGCACGCAACTATCGCAACCCTCAAAGCACAGCTTGAGTCACTGACTTAAAAAATAACAGGGAAAAAAAATGAGCTGGAAAAAAGAATTAGAGAGTCACTCAATTAAAAAATAAAATTATAAGGAGTAACAACTAAATCAAACTTCTCCCTGAGATTTACAGAGGAGAAGTCAACCAGAGACATTGTTTAAAAACTAACATGGCATTCTAACCCAGAGCAGATTTCCAGCTAGAGGAATTACAGCATATGGTATTTCACATACAAAAGGTAATTAAGAACTGCCTTGGAAAAGAGCATTTGTAGCCACCTCATCAGTGACCTAGCAGGCTGGTTTCTATCAGTTACTATTCATTACTGTCAGTAAGAACAAAACAGGGTATGATTAATGCGGTCCAGTGCAATGAATTGCAACAGAGGACAACACCTCAAAAAAAGAATCCAGACAAAATACCATCATTTACTGAGCCTGAGGATTCTATCTGCATTTTGTATCAACAGTATTATAACCATTATTATTACTAACAAAGTAATGAGCATTTAGACATTGCCTAATACTAGACTCTGCGTTATATGAGTATTAGCTTGTTAAATCACTGAAAACATCAATGAAATTGAGTGGTGACATCATTCCTGATCTACAGGTAAGGAGACAGTTTTTGAGAAGTCAAGTAATTTAGGAGATACTAGAATCAGAATGAATACACAAGCAAACCTGAGTAATTCCCATGTTCTGAGTTCTATGCTATATATCCGCCCATTTCACTGGGATTTAGAATTTTACAGCTAGATATTCAGTGCCCTGCAATACAGTTTAAATCAGTGCTGTCCAGAAGAAATAGACTGTAAGTCATATATTTGACCTTGTATTCTGTATGTGGTGGTGGTGGCTTAGTCACTAACTCATGTCTGACTCAGCAACTCCATAGTCTGTGGTCCATCACGCTCCTCCATCCGTGGGATTTCCCAGGCAAGAATAGTGGAGTGAGTTGCCACTTTCTTCTTCCAGGGGATTTTCTTGATCCAGACATTGGACCCAGGGATCAAACCCACATCTCCTGCATTGAAGGTGAATTCTTTACCAACTTAGCCACCAGGGAAGCCCCATTCTGTACGTAGCCATCACCAAAAACAGGGAAAATACATAGGTAGAACTGACTTTAATTACATATGTATATATATATATATATTTAAAACTGGGGTATTGTTGTCTTACAATGCTATGTTAGTTTCTGCTGTTCAGTTCAGTTCAGTTCATTCGCTCAGTCGTGTCCGACTCTTTGCAACCCCATGAATCGCAGCACGCCAGGCCTCCCTGTCCATCACCAACTACCAGAGTTCACTCAGACTCACATCCATCGAGTCAGTGATGCCATCCAGCCATTTTATCCTCTGTCGTCCCCTTCTCCTCCTGCCCCCAACCCCTCCCAACATCAGAGTCTTTTCCAATGAGTCAGTCTTCGCATGAGGTGGCCAAAGTACTGGAATTTCAGCTTCAGCATCATTCCCTCCAAAGAAATCCCAGGACTGATCTCCTTCAG
>NW_011484839.1:450553-450915 GCF_000754665.1 Bison bison bison | reverse complement strand
TAACTGTTGCTTCCTGACCTGCATACAGATTTCTCAAGAGGCAGATCAGGTGGTCTGGTATTCCCATCTTTTTCAGAATCTTCCACAGTTTACTGTGATCCACACAAAGGCCTTGGCATAGTCAATAAGGCAGAAATAGATGTTTTTCTGGAAATCTCTTGCTTTTTCCATGATCCAGCAGATGTTGGCAATTTGGTCTCTGGTTCCTCTGCCTTTTCTAAAACCAGCTTGAACAACCAGAAGTTCACAGTTCATATATTGCTGAAGCCTGGCTTGGAGAATTTTAAGCATTACTTTACTAGCATGTGAGATGAGTGCAATTGTTTGAGCATTCTTTGGCACTGCCTGTCTTTGGGATTGGA
>NW_011484839.1:450067-450453 GCF_000754665.1 Bison bison bison | reverse complement strand
TACTCTTTTTTTGTACAGTTCTTCTGTGTATTCTTGCCACCTCTTCTTAATATCTTCTGCTTCTATTAGGGCCATACCATTTGTGTCCTGTATCGACCCCATCTTTGCATGAAATGTTCCCTTGGTATCTCTAATTTTATTGAACAGTTCTCTAGTCTTTCCTATTCTGTTGTTTCCCTCTATTTCTTTGCATTGATCGCTGAGGAAGGCTTTCTTATCTCTTCTTGCTATTCTTTGGAACTCTGCATTCAGATGCTTATATCTTTCCTTTTCTCCTTTGCTTTTTGCTCTCTTCTTTTCACAGCTATTTGTAAGGCCTCTCCAGACAGCCATTTTGCTTTTTTGCATTTCTTTTCCATGGGGATGGTCTTGATCCCTGTCTCCTG
>NW_011484839.1:446866-449967 GCF_000754665.1 Bison bison bison | reverse complement strand
AGATCCCCACTAGCTCCCTATTTTACACTTGGTACTGTATATATGTCGATCCCAATCTCCCGATTCATCCCATCCCCCCTTCCTCATCCCCTGTTGCCACGCATCCTGTTCTCTATATCTGCATCTCTATTCCTGCCCTGCTGAACCCAACATATTTATAATAGCCTCAATTCAACAAATAATAATTATATAATTATCAATATAAATATTAATAATTGATTAAAAATAATTATTATTAAGCAAATGATTATTGAGATCCTTCTGTATTCCTGCTATGTTGAACATGTTTAAAAGTTCCTCAATACTTATTGAGTCTTTAAATTTGAGTTTAAATTCATTAAAATTAAATAAATTCAAAATTCATTTCCCTAACAGCAGTAGCTACATTTCAAGTATTTGTTAGCTCCATGAGGTTAGTGGCTGCTATATACTGACAAGGAAAATCTATATTCTACTTTTCACATCCTAGGTATTGGAATGAACTGAGCACTTGATAAATGGCATGGTTGAGTAGAAAAGGGAAACTGGGAATCCAGAGACTGGTCCCAAGTTTGATTTTGAATGTTCAAAACTGTGTGGCCTCGGGCACTTCTTTTAATTTCTCCAAGCCTCTCTTCCCCTATACAAAATGGAGATTAAAATAACTGCTCTAATACTCAAACAAGCAAGCAACCCAATCAAAAAATGGGAAGAAGATCTAAAGAGACATTTTTCCAAAGAAGATATACAGATAGCCAATAGGCACATGAAAAGATGCTCAACATCACTAATTATTAGAGAAATAGGAAGTTAAAAGTACAGTGAGTTACCACCTCACACCAGTCAGAATGGCCACCATTAAAAGTCTACAAATAACAAATGCTGGCGAGGGTGTGGAGAAAAGGGAACCCCCCCCCATCCCATACACTGTTGGTGAGAATGTAAATTGGTATAACCATTATGCAGAACAGTATGGAAGTTCTATAAAAAACTAAAAATAGAACTACCATATGATCCAGCAATCCCACTCCTGGGCATATATCCAGACAAAACTATAATTAAAAGAAGATCTATGCACCCCTATGTTCATAGCAGCACTATTCACAATAGCCAAGATGGAAATAACCCAAATGTCATTGACAGATGGATGGATAAAGAAGGTGTGGTGCATATATACAATGGAATACTACTCAGCCATAAAAAGGATGAAATAATGCCATCTGCAGCAACAGGGATGCAACTAGAGATTATTAATGTCATACTAAGTGAAGTAAGTCAGAAAAAGAGAAACACCATATCATATCACTTATACATGGAATCTAAAATATGACGCAAATGAACCCATCTATGAAACAGAAACAGAATCAGGAACACAGAGCATACATCGGTGGTTTCCAAGGGAGTAGGGCATGGGAGAAGGTTGGATTGGGAGTTTGGTATTAGCAGATGCAAACTTGTATTTATAGAATGTATAAACAAAAAAGTCCTAATGTATAGCATAGGGGGTTATATTCAATATCCTGTGATAAGATAAACCATAATGGAAAAGAATATGAAAAAGCATATATATATGCATTATTGAGTCACTTTGTTGTATAGCAATAATTGACACAACATTGTTATTCATTATACTTCTATAAAAAAAATAGATTTTGAAAAATAGCTGCGTTATCCATCTCCTAAAGTTTTTGTTAAATAAGATGGCATCTTCAGGACTTCCCTGTGGCTCAGTGTTAAAGAATATACCTGCCAATGCAGGGGACACGGGTTTGATCCCTGGTCTGAGAAGATTCTACATGCAACTAATATTCCACAGTCAACTAAGCCCATGAGCCACAACTACAGAGCCTGTGCTCTGGAGTCCGAGAGCCACAATCCTGAAGCCCATGAACCCTAGAGCCTGTGCTCCGCAACAAGAGAAGCCATCACAGTGAGAAGCCAGTGCACCACAGCTACAGAGCAGATTACTGCAACTAGAGAAAGCCCATTGCACAAAGCAATGAAGACCCAGCTCAGCCAAAAATAAACAAACAAGCAAATGATGATATCTTTAAAAGAACTCAAAATTTTAAATGTTATATCAATGTAAGATTCTATGATCATGCTATCTACCTTTCATGATGAGTAACTCAGTTTCATCTGGCATACAATATCATGTCAGCCCAAGCCAGATCAGTACAAATAGTCACTACGGTTAGGAAAGCACCATACAAGCAATAATTGGAGTATTGCAAGTTGAAGTTGTAAATAAAGATCTCTAGATTATTAAGGTTAGGGTCTATAACAAAGTAGTCGCTCAATAAACATTTGTTGCGTTAAAGAATAAATAATGGAATGGATGAATAAACATCTAAGTCAATCTGCCAGGTTTAAATATCAGGTCTATTCTTATTTGGTTACCTAGCAATCTAAATATGTATCTACAGTACTTACATTTTCGCTGTCAGATACATATGTTTATTTAGACAGATGGCTCCTCTGTGGATGGTCCTTTACAATATCAGGTGCATACACACCTCCAGGGGTTCCAGGATAGAAGGTGGGCCCTGAAATCACCTGAAACATGGGGGGATTACTTTCTTTCTAGAGCAGAGGTTGGCAAAGTGTGTCCCACAGTACAGGAAGAGGTGTTAGCCCAAAACAGTACCATGGCCAAGCACATTTCAGAGAAGTGGAGCATGACAAACCCACAGCAAACATTATCCTCAATGGTGAAAAACTGAAAGCATTTCCTCTAAAGTTAGGAACAAGACAAGGGTGCCCACTTTCACCATTACTATTCAACATAGTTTTGGAAGTTTTGGCCACAGCAATCAGAGCAGAAAAAGAAATAAAAGGAATCTAAATTGGAAAAGAAGAAGTAAAACTCTCACTATTTGCAGATGACATGATCCTCTACATAGAAAACCCTAAAGATTCCACCAGAAAATTACTAGAAATAATCAATGACTATAGTAAAGTTGCAGGATATAAAATCAACACACAGAAATCCCTTGCATTCCTATACACTAATAATGAGAAAACAGAAAGAGAAATTAAGGAAACAATTCCATTCACCATTGCAATGAAAAGAATAAAATACTTAGGAATATATCTACCTAAAGAAACTAAAGACCTATAAA
>NW_011484839.1:444757-445260 GCF_000754665.1 Bison bison bison | reverse complement strand
AGCCAGAAGGACAAACATAAATACAGTATACTAACGCATATATATGGAATTTAGAAAGATGGTAACAATAACCCTGCATACGAGACAGCAAAAGAGACACTGATGTATAGAACAGTCTTAGGGACTCTGTGGGAGAGGGAGAGGGTGGGAAGATTTGGGAGAATGGCATTGAAACATGTAAAATATCATGTAAGAAACGAGTTGCCAGTCCAGGTTCGATGCACGATACTGGATGCTTGGGGCTAGTGCACTGGGACGACCCAGAGGGATGGTATGGGGAGGGAGGAGGGAGGAGGGTTCAGGATGGGGAACACATGTATACCTGTGGCGGATTCATTTTGATATTTGGCAAAACTAATACAATTATGTAAAGTTTAAAGCCACAGTTATCAAGACAGTATGGTACTGGCACAAAGACAGAAATATAGATCAATGGAACAAAATAGAAAGCCCAGAGATAAATCCACGCACATATGGACACCTTATCTTTGACAAAGGAGGCA
>NW_011484839.1:427932-444584 GCF_000754665.1 Bison bison bison | reverse complement strand
GCTATGAGGTACCATTTCACACCAGTCAGAATGGCTGCGATCCAAAAGTCTACAAATAATAAATGCTGGAGAGGGTGTGGAGAAAAGGGAACCCTCTTACACTGTTGGTGGGAATGCAAACTAGTACAGCCACTATGGAGAACAGTGTGGAGATTCCTTAAAAAACTGGAAATAGAACTGCCTTATGATCCAGCAATCCCACTGCTGGGCATACACACTGAGGAAACCAGAAGGGAAAGAGACACGTGTACCCCAATGTTCATCGCAGCACTGTTTATAATAGCCAGGACATGGAAGCAACCTAGATGTCCATCAGCAGATGAATGGATAAGAAAGCAGTGGTACATATACACAATGGAGTATTACTCAGCCATTAAAAAGAAAACATTTGAATCAGTTCTAATGAGGTGGATGAAACTGGAGCCTATTATACAGAATGAAGTAAGCCAGAAGGACAAACATAAATACAGTATACTAACGCATATATATGGAATTTAGAAAGATGGTAACAATAACCCTGCATACGAGACAGCAAAAGAGACACTGATGTATAGAACAGTCTTAGGGACTCTGTGGGAGAGGGAGAGGGTGGGAAGATTTGGGAGAATGGCATTGAAACATGTGAAATGTCATGTATGAAACGAGATGCCAGTCCAGGTTCAATGCACGATGCTGGATGCTTGGGGTTGGTGCACTGGGATGACCCAGAGGGATGGTATGGGGAGGGAGGAGGGAGGAGGGTTCAGGATGGGAAACACATGTATAATTTTTTTTAATTAAAATTGAAAAAATAAATAAATAAATAAATTCTAAAAAAAAAATAAAATAAAATAAAAAAGAAATTCTGAGGGCTTTTAATGCACTCAAGTGCATTGAGAATGACCAAGTGGAGACATTTAGTCTACAGAACTTACCAAATTCATTTGATCAGGAAGCACTTTCTTAAAGCAATCTTATAGGACTATCAATCTGAGAAATCCACACTGGGAAATGTGTTAAAGAGGAGATGAATGCATCAGTATGGAGGAAATTACTAAAGACTTATGAACACAAATTGCTGGTGCCAAAAAGAGAGATCTGGGAGATTTACTCTTGTCAGGACTAAACCTCTGGTTTCAAGCACAGCCAAATTTGGAGGCTGAAACATGGTGCTCAGGATTCCGTTCCTCTACACGTGTCCCATCTTCCACCCATTTCGTGGGCTTCATTCCCAGGCTTCATAGGCTGGCCCTGATCACTGCCAGATCACATGCTTCCGGGACTTCCTTGGTGGTCCAGTGGTTAAGACTCTGTGCTCCCAAAGCAGGGGGCTCTGGTTCGATCCCTGGGAACTAGATCCCACATGCCGAAACTGAGTTCATACGCAACTAAGACTCAGCACAACCAAATAAATAATTTTACTTTTTTTAAAAAAGAGAGGCTTCCCTGGTGGTCCTGATGGTTAAGAATCTGCCTGCCAATGGAGGGAACACAGGTTCGAAAGATCCCACATGCCTCAGAGGAACTAAGGCCATGTGTCACAATGACTGAGCCTGTGGGCCTAGGCACTGGTGCTTCTTAACAAGAGAAGCCATGGCAATGAAAAGCCTGTGCGGTGCAACAAAGAACCGTCACAGCCAAAAAATAAAATGCATTTCATTAATCATTTGTTTAAAAGATCACATCCTTCTAGTTTCAAGCCCAGGGAAATCACTTGCTCAAGCAAACAGCCCGAGATACTGGAGTGGGTTGCCAGTCCCTTCTACAGAGGATCTTCCCTGACCCAAGGATCGAACCTGGGTCTCCTGCATTGCAGGCAGATTCTTTACTGTCTGAGCCACCAGGGAAGCTATAAAATGTCTCTAATTGAATTTAATTAATTTGACTTAAGAGTACCCACCCTGACCCAATCACCCTGACCAGAGGACTGAAATTCTCTGAGTGGTCAGGCCAGATCAGGCGTTCCACCGGTACAATTCAGAGTACTTCTCAAAGCTCAGGGTTGAGAGTGGGGGACAGGGTGTGTCACCAGGGGACGCTTAACTAGAAGACAGGAAAATAGATGTTGGTAGCCGAAATGACAAATTGAAGATTAATTTCTCAGGATTTCTAAAATGCAAGTGGCTTTCTGATGGCTTGAGTAACATCCCTTCATACTAACAGTTGATTAAAAATCCCAATCCCCTGAGGAGGAGATCATGTCCCCAGATTTGCTCAAAACTTCACCCGACTAGCGAGCCTTGATCCTTGCTATTGTTTCCTTTGTCATTTCTGTGGCTTTGGTCTTATCAAATGGGGCACCACAGTGCCATCTATCTCATCTTTCTTCTAAATGTTAATCCTCATTCCCGAAAACCAGAGAATAATGAAGGAAAGATTCAAATGTATACCCATTTCTTTCTTGACAAATTCCAAGGTTGTCTCCCCGTCCTGTAATCTTCAGAAGAAACATCTGATTTCAGCACAGCGATTTCCCTATTGTTGACTAGTCTACATTTTAGCAGTGCTCTGTGAAGACTATCAGAGAAGGCAATGGCACCCACTCCAGTACTCTTGCCTGGAAAATCCCATGGACAGAGGAGCCTGGTGGGCTGCAGTCCATGGGGTCGCTGAGTCGGACACGACTGAGTGACTTCACTTTCACTTTTCACTTTCATGCACTGGAGAAGGAAATGGCAACCCACTCCAGTTTTCTTGCCTGGAGAATCCCGGGGATGGGGAAGCCTGGTGGGCTGCCGTCTATGGGGTCACGCGGAGTTGGATACGACTGAAGGGACTTAGAAGAAGTGAAGACTATTCAAAATAACCAGTTATCATGTTCTTCACTTGCATAAAAACTAAATATTTCCATCATAGGAAATCGCTAGGTCTCTACTACTCAATACAGTGGCCAGTAGCCACACGTGTTTGTGAAAGAGCTCAAATGTGATTGCTGAGGGCTGAAAGATGCTCTAGGTATGAGACATACAATGGCTATCAAAGAATGTGAACTGTCTCATCAATAATTCGTATAGTGAATACATTTTGAAATGATCGTATTTTGGATATCCTGGGTTAAACACGATGTATTATTAAAATATCAATATATAAAAATGGTCATTCCCCTCAGTATCTGTGGGAGTAGATTTCAGAACCCCCGGGGGTACCAAATTCCAGGGATTCTCAAGTCCCTCAGATTAGACGGCACAGTACAGCCGCCATTCACTTTTCTGGGTTCTTCATCCGCGTCCACATTCGCAATTCAACCAACCACAGATTCTAATCAGGAAATCCATCAGTAGATGGCTGAATCCGCAGATGAGGAACCCACGGATATGGAAGGTAGACTGTGTATTATTAAAATTAATTTCATGTTTCCTTTTACTTTTTTTAAATGTACCTGCTGCTGCTGCTGCTGCTGCTAAGTCACTTCAGTCGTTTCCGACTCTGTACGACCCCATAGACGGCAGCCCACCAGGCTCCTCCGTCCATGGGATTCTCCAGGCAAGAGTACTGGAGTGGGTTGCCATTGCCTTCTCCCAATGTACCTACTAGCATAGTTTAAATTCTGTATGCAGGCTTTGTTATGTATTGGATAGCACCGCTCTGAGCCATGTCTACCTGCAGCAGATAAAGAAATAGCCTTTTAGAGTTATGGTGGTAAATTCCAAAGAAATGGATAAGTGTTAAATGTGAGTGCTTCTAGAAAGCTAGGATGACAATTCTCATGTTACAATTTCAGTACTATCCAAATTATCTTTAACTGTGTTCATGCATCACCTTAATTTTTAAAATCTAGGTAGCAGCAAAGTAATAATTAAGAGTTTCGGGGAGACTGCACTGAGACATTTTAGAGCTGGATTTGTTTACATATAGCTGCTTCCATTTGTTTCAGTTCAGTGGCTGTACTTTTTTTTTTTTAATTTATTAATTAATTTATGTGGCTGTACCAGGACTTAGTTGTGGCATTCAGAATCTTTAGTTGCAGCATGTGGAATCTTTTTTTTTTTTTTCTTTTCAGTTGCAGGATATGAACTCTTATTTGTGGTGTGTGGGATCTAGTTCCCTGACCAAGGATTGAACTCTGGCCTCCTGCATTGGGAGCATAGTCTTAGCCACTTGACAATCAGGGAAGTCTTGTCAGTGCCTGTACTTCTTATCCAGGAGGACGCTTCAAAATCACCTGTGAAGATTTAATTACATATACACAATGGAGTATTACTCAGCCATTAAAAAGAATACATTTGAATCAATTCTAATGAGGTGGATGAAACTGGAGCCTATTATACAGAGTGAAGTAAGCCAGAAGGAAAAACACCAATACAGTATACTAACGCATATATATGGAATTTAGAAAGATGGTAACAATAACCCTGTGTACGAGACAGCAAAAGAGACACTGATGTATAGAACAGTCTTATGGACTCTGTGGGAGAGGGAGAGGGTGGGAAGATTTGGGAGAATGGCATTGAAACATGTAAAATATCATGTATGAAATGAGATGCCAGTCCAGGTTCGATGCACGATACTGGATGCTTGGGGCTGGTGCACTGGGACAACCCAGAGGGATGGTATGGGGAGGGAGGAGGGAGGAGGGTTCAGGATGGGGAACACATGTATACCTGTGGTGGATTCATTTTGATATTTGGCAAAACTAATACAATTATGTAAAGTTTAAAAATAAAATAAAATTAATTTAAAAAATAAAAATAAATAAATAAATAAATAAACAGAGAAGTCCAGGAATCAGCCTAGAGTTTTCAAGCATGTAACTTTTCCCCAAAGATCTAAGGTGATTCCTTCTCTTACATCTAGTTAAGAACTTCTGGTTTATGCCTTGAAACTCTGGGACCTTATGTTGTCACAACAGAACAAAGATTACTCAACAAGGAAAATCTTGGCCCAATCTGTAAGTATACTATAGGTAACACATCTACTTTCCTTTCGAAGGGGAGGCATCTTGAAATCACAAGGGTCCTTATTAGGCTCTTCAACTCTACTGTCAAGAACTGTTGTGAAGGTTTAGTCACTAAGTCAACTCCAACTCTTCTTCCATACCCCATGAACTGTTGCCCACCACACTCCTCTGTCCACGGGACTTTCCAGGCAAGGATACTAGAGCAGGTTGCCATTTCCTTCTCCACTCTCAGGAATACATGACCATTAAACACATTCTGGTCTAGGACTAGCTGTTTCCACAGAATAACTACAGGGCAGGTAATGTCAGCATGTTACCACAATGCACTACACACTCAGCACATATCTAAAGGCCACTCAGGGAAATCCTCATGGCAGATTCCTGAGGGATAAACAATAGCTCTTAATGCAGAAACAAAGAAAGGCAGTCAAGAAACAATAGTCCAGGGAAGGGACAGGGTCCCAGCTCCCCCTCAGAGGAGATGTGGGGAGCAATCTGATATACATCTCTGAGTTCTTCTACGGAAAGTAAGAACCCCCCCTCCCACTCAGCACAGAAGATGGTAACTTCAGCCTGAGCACAAGCACGTGGACCCCAGAGTGATCGGAGCCAGAAGGCAGATGATCGAGACTCCTAGAACACCACTTCCCAGGTGGTGCTCAGTTCATTTCAGTCGCTCAGTGGTGTCTGATGCTTTGTGACCCAATGGACCACAGTACGCAAGGCTTCCCTGTCCATCACCAACTCCCGGAGCTTGCTCAAACTCATGTCCATTGAGTTGGTGATGGCGTCCAATCAACTCATCCTCTGACGTCTCCTTCTCCTCCTGCCTTCAATCTTTCCTAGCACCAGGGTCTTTTCTGATGAGTCCGCCTGCCAATGCAGGAGACGTAAGAGATGCGTGTTCTGATCCCCAGGTTGAGAAGATCCCATTCAGAAAGACATGTCAACACATTCCAGTATTCTTGCCTGGAAAATCTCATGAACAGAGGAGCCTGGTGGGCTACAGTCCATGGGATCTCTTTTGTGCCCAGACAATTACGGAAGAAACATGGAGATGGACCCTCCCAAAGCCTGGATTCCTGAGTGCAAAAGCCAAAGAGTAGAGACACCCCCACTCCCGACCCTACCCACTACTGGGGACCTGTAGTGCTCGTGTAGTAGGACCAAGAAATTAACCTTTGTCGTTTTTAGCCCATGAGATTTGGGGGCTGTTTGTTTCTGTAGCAAAACCTGTCTTACTCTCATGTATGGGAAGTTTAACAACTTGCTAGGTGGATCTTATGCACAGTGAAGTTTGAGAAACACTACATGGGTGTGCCATGATTTCTTCCTGGCTTAGGGGAGGGCAAGAGGAAACTGCCTGTCTAGGCTTCATATCTGACTCCCATAGAAATGTTTTTGCCCTTTGGTGCTGTGCCATTGTCCTTCAGGGAGGTACAAGTATAAGAAAAAGCCTAGCTGCTTGGTTGGGTTTCTTAAGGATGTTGTTGAAGACTCTTGCCCCTCAGTTATAGCGTCCTCTTGGAAAATCTCTCTGATGTCAATACCAGTCTCAGTTTGGCTTTTCCTGAGTCATTAATGTGTTTCTAATCTAGTGGTTGGGCTTCCCGGGTGGTGCAGTGGTAAAGAATCTGCCTGCCGATGCAGGAAGCACAAGAGATGTGGGTTCTCTCCCTGGGTTGGGAAGGTCCCCTGGAGTAGGAAATGGCAACCTGTTCCAGTATTCTTGCCTGGAAAATCCCACATGCAGAGGAGCCTGGTGGGCTACAGTCCATGGGGTCGCAAAGAATCGGACACAACTGAGCACATACCCAATCTAATGTTTACTGGGAATTACCATTAACCCAAAAGAAGCCTCCAAGCCAAATCATGGCTTTCCTCTCAAAATATGCCAGACTTCATAGCATATCTTGTGTGGGTCAATTGCACGCCTTCATTTTATTCTTCTGAACCAATTTCCCCCTTTCCACCAATTTTTCTGACTCACTCATTTTTACTTTATTTTGAATTATGTGTTTTTGCAAGCTGCCTTAATTCTTTTCAGGAAAAAAATGTAGTATAGGAATAAAACTGTAGATGACATGCGAGCATGAATGCATAAATAACAGGCCCTTATTTCTAGAGCTCCAATAACGAACCTCAACTTGTTTTTTTAATGATGAAGGAAACGAGGAATGAAAAAAGCAGGGAGGGGATGAAGAGGAGGGAGTGGGGAGAGCGTGTAATGCCATGAACCCTCCACAGTATTCCAATTCTGGCTTCTAGTTAATAGGCAACAGAGGAAGGAAACTTTATCTTCAAGATAAATGTTATAAATTGCACATAATGAAATAAGGTCTTATTTTCCCACCTTTTGGTTTCTTATTTTTAAGATATACTGTCCTGTGTCAGCCCAAATATCTAGACTTATAGCACCCAATTCTATTCTGCTTGTAGAACAAATTCACTGGCACAGTCGATTTTTATTTTAATTATTTGTATAGAGTGGAAAGGAATGGCCTGATTTATTACTGAGTTGGACTCCAATGGCAATATTATTATAGTTGCAACAGATGAATAAACCAATATATTTCTTAAAGCCATAAAACAACCAGCTAGATGTCAGGGAAAATTGTCCTCCAAAACAACTGCAAAAAATAAAATTTAAAAAAATCAAGGGAAACAGTGGCCTCCTCAGCCTCCCAAAACCGTTCCAAAGAAAACAGGTCTCCCGACAATTAGGAAAAACTCATTTTAATGAACTTACTTTCTACCTACCCCCAGAAATTAAAAAATCACTGAAGTGATTTGTAACACTGTCTCTGGCATTGATGTGTTTATTCCATTTGAAGGTGTTTTTTAAACAAAATCGGTAGCCACAGAAGATCATTGCTCTTTCTCAGAACCCCAAATTTGACGTGCTGATGCATGAACCTTTGGCAGCATGCTGCAGAATTAAGTTGATCAGAAGTCTGTGCTGTGATGCCTGATCGGGACAGAACTGTTCTTTGCAAATTGCTTGGAAGAAGGAAGGAGGAAGGAGGGGGCAGAAATGGGAGGACCCTTTTTATAATCCATCTTTGCTTATCTTTAGCTTGCATGTCATTCCTACAAAGGCTGAGAACAATGAGCAGCGGGCTGCAGAGGGTGGCGAAAGTCAAGTGCAGCCTTGAACACCTCCCCTGGAAGGCTCCATTGGATTAGGTGAACTCAGGCCGCGCTGACTGCCTGGCTGCAGGGTGACCAGTGTTTCTGCTATCCTCTGTGATGGTGATGTTGATTTTTTTTTTTTTTTTTGGTGTTTTCCATTTGTATTTATTTCAAAGAATGCTCGAGGTGGGCTGCACACCTCAAAACATGCAGAACTACCCAGTGAATGTGAAATGTGTGTTTTCCCCAAAAATGTGTAAGACTTAAGACCTTGGGTTCTTGAATCAGAAAATTTTGATGAGATTCTGGTTCCACATATTTCTGGCCATGTGTCCTTGGGCAAGTTCCCTGACCATGTTGAGACTTACTTTTCTCATCTGCTGAGTGGGATTATGAATGCCTATCTCATCCGATTATTGACGGGACCCAAGGCAGTAGACTTAGCACAGTGCCCACCTCACAGTAATACCAACAGCAGAAGTTTTGGGGTGTTATTTACCTCAAACTTCATCATTTTTAAATTGTACAGGCTGCCTTTTATACCAATGGCCACTTCCAAATTCTCTCCTCGTGTCTGGAACTTGGTTATAAGGAAGTTTACTCCAGGGACTTGTGGTTTCTTGGAAGATCCCATTTGAAAGTATGTCTTTCAATGTGAGCGCTGCAGCATCTTAATTCAGAGAAGGTAAAATATTTAGCTAGGAAACATGGAAAGTAAATGCTATGGGTCTGAAAATACTATGAGTCTCACCCCGAGAGCTCTTAAAATACCAAGGCTTTTTCTCTTCTGGCAGCAAATTTCAAAACCATGACGATAACAACAGCCACTGTGGTTGTACGTGTGAGGCACTTCCTGTGTTCCAGGCACTGTATCATAGCCCTTTCCAAGCCATAACTCATCTAATCATCACAATAATCCCCCAAGGCAGTTACTAGTTGCATCCCCATTTTACAGATGGAGAAACTGGCTCAAAGAGGTCCAGTCCCTTGCCCAAACTAGGAAGTGATTAAGCAAGGATTCAAACCCAAGTCAGGCTACTTCTACAGCCCATGGCTTTAACCAGTCTTAAGTAAAAACATAAGACAGTGGTCACTTACATTCTATTCCTTCCCTTAGAAGTCTTTTTTGCTCTTGCTAGCATTGGAGAGTTCATGCACCTCTCACCCCTCGTGCATGCAGACATAATCACTCAGTGTGTCTGACTCTGCGACCCCATGGACTGCAGCCCACTAGGCTCCCCTGTCCATAGGATTTCCCAGGCAAGAATACTGGAGTGGGTTGCCATTTCCTCCTCTAGGGGATCTTCCCAACCCAGGGATGGAACCTGTGGGCTCCTATGTCTCCTGCATTGCAGGCGAATTCTTTACCTGCTGAGCCATTGGGCAAGATCCTTCTCATTCCTCATGTTGGCACAATTCTACTTTAAGGAGCCCATTCATTTTTTAAAAAGCTTTTTTTTTTTTTTTTAATGTGGACTATTTTTAAAGCCTTTATTGAATTTGGTACAGTGTTGCTCCTGTTTTATGTTTTGATGTTTTGGCCTTAAGGAGCATAGGATTTTAGCTCCCCAATAAGGGATTGAACATACAACCCCTGTATTGTAAGGTGAAGTCCCAACCACTCAACCACCAGGAAGGTCCCCAAGGAGCCCATTCTAAAGCTACTGTTGTTATTGTTGTTTAAATGCCCAGTCGTGTTCAACTCTTTTGCAGCCCATGCCCTGTAGCCCGCCAGGCTCCAGGATCCCAACCTAGGGATCGAATCTGCATCTTTAGCACTGAGCCACCTGGGAAGCCCTCTAAAGTGACTGCTGTGCTATGCTGTGCTAAGTGGCTTCAGTCACGTCTGACTCTGTGCAACGCTATGGACTGTAGCCCGCCAGGCTCCTCTGTCCATGGGATTCTCCAGGCAAGAATACTGGAGTGGGTTGCCTTGCCCTCCTCCAGGGAATCTTCCTGACCCAGGGATCGAAACTGAATCTCTTACATCTCCTGCATTGGCAGCTTGGTTATTTACCACTAGTGTCACCTGGGAAGCCTCTGAAGGGACTATTTTTAGGCAAAAGAATGACTCCAATGGTGGGAACATTTGGCTTTGAAGCAATACATTCTCTTCTCCATCTCTAAGATTTCAATACACAGCATTCAGGCACTGTGGTGGCTGACCAAGCTACTAAAAAGATGGTCTCTGCTTTCAAGGAGATCCCTTTTAAAAGCAAATGCACAAATGAAAAGCCCCATATTCACAGATATCCCACAATGTAGAGGAAAATATCCCCCAAGTATTGCAGTGAAGAAAACCTTTTCTTCCCAATGCTCACCTTCCCTCGGCACAAGTAATTAATTTCATAGCTAGAAAATCTCCCACCTATCTGGCCTGGAGACCCCATCTCTAGCTCAAACTAGACAATAACCAAAGGATAATCAAAAGATCAAAAATACATGATTTAAACCCCTCTTCACTGTGAAAAAAGAACATTCATATTTATTTATTCCTTATTGAAAAAAAAAGATTTCATTTGTAACTCTAAAAGAATTCATAGTTTCTTTAGGCCATTGTTCTGATTTGGAGCAATTCATCACAGAGCGATAACACGCTGATGATGTGTTACACTAATACATCCTTACATTGGTAATGCTCTAATGATCTGGCAGGCTCCTAAATCACCAGAGAGCTGTCACTCCCGTGATGTGTTACTCAGAGATACGGCTCTGATCGGAGAAAGGCATCCAGGAACTCAACAATGGGAGAATTATATTTTTTGACTTCAGAATTTCTTGGCTATAAATAATAACCTCTTTCACAGAAAACAGAAAACTCAGCCTGAAACCAGGAGAAGCAGCAAAATTCCTTATATGTTTGAGTACACCCGAGATACCAAGATAAGCATATAGATTTAGTGGCCTTGGCTGTGTGATAGAGGAGGCCACTGATAAGAAAATTTCTGAAGTATCAATGGGGCTGCTGAATGTGTTCCTGAAAGGTAATCAGTTGGGTGCTTACGGATCCATTCATCAGTGATGTGGATTTCATCAGTGCCCTAAAATAAACAATGTTAAAACCTGAGTCAAAAGAAAAATGACAGGGTAAGGAGAGAGGTACCCTCTTCAGCGCTGTTGGCAGGAGAGTAAATTGATATAACCTTTCAGAGGGCAGTTGGGCAATATCTATCAAAATTTAAAGCATGCATATTCTGGGCCCAGCAATTTCATTTCCAAAAATCTATCTTGCAGACATTCACACATGTACAGAGAATATGGGTGTGTAAGAACATTTACTGCAGCAACTGTTGCAACTGAAAAAAAAAAGAATGCAAACAACCTAAATACCCATCAATAGTGGAGTGTTTAACTAGATCAGTCTGTATTCGTTCTGTGAAGTTTAAGTGGCCATTACAAATTATGATATGGATCAATGGCTTTGAAAGTGTTGCAGAGACTTGTAGAGCTATGATTGTCAATTTCTTTGTGGACCGCTTGGGGATTCACCTGGGGAGGTAATAAAGATCACAGAGGCCCAAGCTCACTGAAGGAAAATCAGATCTGAAACTCTGTATTTCCATCAGGGTCTCCAGCTGGTGATGAGATACACTGAAACAAAAGAACCACTTTTCTGGAATACCTCTAGGCATTGGACACTCTGGATCCTCTCCCTAGCCTCACTGTGTTTGTGGATGTGTTCAGTCACTAAGTCAAGTCTGACTCTTTGCAATCCCATGGACAGCAGCATGCCAGGCTTCCCTGTCCTTCACAATCTCCGGGAGTTTGCTCAAACTCATGTCCATTGAGTCAGTGATGCTATCTAACAATCTCATCCTCTGTTGTCCCTTTCTCCACTTGCCCTCAATCTTTCCCAGCATCAGGGTCTTTCCCAATGATTCGGCTCTTTGCATCAGGTGGCCAAAGTATTGTAGCTTCAGCTTCAGTGTCAGTCCTTCCAATGAATATTCAGGGTTGATTTCCTTTAGAACTGACTTGTTTGATCTCTTTGCTGTCCAAGGGAAACTCAAGAGTCTTCTCCAGGACCACTTCACTTAGGTAGGTCTCTGCAAAAGATTTTCTTACAAGGTTGCTTTAAACAGGTTTGAAAACAATCCTATAGAAAGGTAGTTAAAATCATTGAGTCTTTATACTGTACTGTACAGTCATTCTCATTTAATCCTTATAGCAACACAATGAATTAGGTCATATTACTATCACAATTAGATGCTTCCTTGGTGGCTCAGTGGAAAAGAATCTGCCTGCAGTGCAGGAGATGCAAGTTAAATCCCTGGGTCAGGAAGATCCCCTGGAGAAGGAAAGGGGGACCCACTCCAATATTCTTTCCTGGATAATCCCATGGACAGAGGAGCCTGGAGGGCTACAGTCAATGGGGCTGCAAGACTCGGACACAACTTAGTGACTAAACCACCACCACTACCACCATCCCAATTGGCAGACTAGGGGCACTAAGAGGGTAATTCAATTCCTCGAGATCAGCACAGCTAGTAATTCTGGAGTAGGGACACGAACCCAAGCAGTGTGGTTTTAGAGCCTGAGTGAACTACTTTCTGACTCCAACGTGTATGTAAACCCACATATTTGTTGACTTGGAAACGGGCCCACAATATATGGGGGTTTTGAGAAGCAAGCTAATAAACAGCATGTGCAATTGGATACCACTTTATTATATATTCACAGGAAGGGAAGGATGTGAAAAGAAAAAAAAAATGAAGCTATATCCAAAATGAAGAAAATCAGAAGCATGGATCAGCCAGCTGGGTAACGTGTTCTAAAGATTCTGAATTTGATATACTCTACTATCAAACAGGCACAATAATGAGTCTTTCTCAAGTTGTATATGGGTGAATTGCCCTAAGGAAGCACGTATGTACTGAAGCATTTCTGTATGCATAGCCCACATTCTTGAGACTGAAATGTGTTGGTTTCAGGGTCCCATTGAGGAAGGAGACCCTGTGTAAGCTCCATGAAAGCAAGAACCTCATCTATCTTGCTCCTCCAATATCTTCAGAACCTACTCACTGGAAGGCACTATAGTACATGATCCACAAACAGTTATGGAAGGAATAAGTGAATATTGTAACTACAGAATGCTTTTCTTGAAGGTCATGTGGCTGTATTAACCAGAATTTTGTCTGCATTTTAAGACTATTTTTTAGAGCAGTTTTAGATTCACAGAAAAATCGAGAAGAAGTTGCAGAGATTTCTTATAGACCCTCTGCCCACACATATGCATAGTCTCCCTCATTAGCAATGCCCTCCACTGGGAAGAGTTTACTGTTGGTGCTACATATTCTGCAGGTTTGGACAAGTATATAATGACACATGGGCTTCCCAGGTAGCTCAGTGGTAAAGAATCTGTCTGCCAAGCAGGAGATGCAGGTTTGACCCCTAGGTTGGGAAGATACCCTGGAGAAGGAAATGGCAACCCATTCCAGTATTTTTGCCTGGGCAATCTCAAGGACAGAGGAGCCTGGTGGACTACAGTCCACGGGGTCTCAAAGAGTTGAACACAACTTAGTGACTAAAACAACAACAACATTAATGACACAAATCCACCATTAGAGTATCATACATAGAGTATTGTAAGAACATTCTCACTGCCCCAAAAATCCTTTATGCTCTACCTGTTCATCCCTCCTTCATCCTTAACTCCTCACAACCACTAATCTTTTTACCTTCTCCACATAGTTTTGCCTTTTCCAGAAGGTCATATAGTTGGACTGATATAGTAGGTGGTCTTTTCATATATGCCTCTTTCACTTAGTAATATCAATTTAAGTTTCCTCCAAGTCTTTTCATGTCTTGATAGCTCATTTTTTTTAGGACTGAATAACATTCAATGGTCTGTATATATCCATTTATTCATTCACCTACTGAAAGATACCTTGGTTGCTTCCAAGTTTTGGTAACTATGAATAAAGCTTCTATAAATATTGTGTTCCAGTTTTGATGTGGTTCTCAGTTTTTTACTCCTTTAGGTAAATTCTAAGGAGAGAGGTTTTTGGATCATATGGTTAAGAGTGTGTTTAGTTTTGTAAGAAACTCCCAAACTGTCTTTCAAAGTGGCTATTCCATTTCACATTCCCATCACCAGTGAATGAGAGTTCCTGTTGCTCCATATCCTTGCCAGCATTTGTTATCGTCAGTATTCTAGATTTTGGCCATTCTGATAAATATGTAGTGGTGTCTCGTTGCTCTAATTTGCATTTCCCTGATGATATATGATGTGACGCATCTTTTCATATGCTTATCTTCCAATTGTAGGTCTTCTCTGGTGAAGTATTTGTTAAGGTCTCTGGCTCATTTTTCAATTGGGTTGTTTTCTTACTGTTGAGTTTTAAGAGCTATCTGTGTATTTTGGATAACAATCCCTTATCAGATGTGTCTTTTGCAAGTATTTTCTCCCAGTCTGTGGCTTGTCTTTTCATTCTCTAGATAGTATCTTCTACATAACAGTTGGGGAAATTTTTTTAATCACAAGTTTGCCATAGGCAAGATAAAAGTTTTCTTGCTTTTGTTTAAATCACCTAATCTAGATAAATCTCCCTACTGGTGTTTTTTTTTTTTAAAGAATCAACAGATAGAATGGAATTGAACTCACTCAAGAGCCAAGGGAGAAGTGACACAAAAGAAGTAGCAGATGGTTCTCCTGTCTTCATGAAACTTACAAGTTCTTACCAGAATGAGAAAACATAGATTTAATGAAGAATTACAAAATGACAAAAAGTTTACAAATCACATGTTAGAATACATAGTGTAGGCTGAGTTAAAGGAGAAGGAAGAGTCTAAAATAGCCACAAAAGACATAAAGTTTTAATTGGACTCTATAAAAATAATTTGCATTAGCCAAGAACATTAGTAGATTGTCTATGTATAGTATCTAGACCAGTGACTGTCAATTATTTCATATTGCATACTAATGAACCATCAATCTGGCACAGAGAAACAACCAGATTTTGCTGAATGTGCATTTTTTTAATGGGGGCACAGCTGAAAAAGGATACAGTTGCAGTAGCATCTGTTTGATGGACAGTTTAGCTGAGCAGGCAGGAGAACATAGAGATGGTCCAACCTACTGTGAGGGCTTCCCTAGTAGCTCAGCTGGTAAAGAATCTGCCTGCAATTTTGAAGATCTCAGTTCGATTCCTGGGTGGGGAAGCTCCCCTGGAGCAGAGTATGGCAAACGTATCCAGTGGGTAGTCACCCACTCCAATATTCTCGTGGCTCAGATGGTAAAGAATCCACCTGCAACTCGAGAAACCTGGGTTTGATCTCTGGGTTGGGAAGATCCCCTGGAGGAGGGTATGGCAACCCACTCCAGTATTCTTGCCTGGAGAATCCACACGGACAGAGGAGCCTTGTAGGCTACAGTCCATGGGGTCCCAAAGAGTCGGACATGGCTGAGCAACTAAGCACAGCATATAACCTACTGTGAATGAAGAGCCAAGTATAAGGTCAAATGGGCAAGAGCTTTGGGGTACTTAAGAGAGTACCGTCAAGGCAGTAAACAACTCTACTCAAATAGCAGGGTGGTATGGAAGAGTGACTACTAATTGCTTTATAAGCACTGGACGATATTGTGATACCATGGTTGATGACATTGTAATCATTGCCAATTTGTTTAAAAGTTGTTTTTTAGTCTCTTAATCACTCCAGGAGGGCTGCCAAAATTCTAATATTTAAGAGTGTGCCATGAATCCCCAAAGTCTGAGAACCGCTGATTTACATCCTCTCCCACTCATATTTTCTGTTTCATTTTATAGTTTTGCACTTAGTACACAGTATTTTAACAATACTAAGCAAAATCATTCGGGAGCTGTGGAATTTTATGATTACCTGCAGTTGTTTAAGTTGGGAAGATTCTTTCTAAAAATAACTTTTATTTTGAAAGAGTTTAAAACTCACACGAAATCACAAAAATATTAAAAGTGTTCCCATATACCCTCCACCCAGTTCCACCCAAAGATTACATTTTATATAACTGTAAATGTCATCAAAACCAGGAAACTGACATTGGTTGAACTGACAATACTTTGACTCAGGTTGTACTGTTTATTTCTACACACAGTATTTTTCAAGTACAGACAGTCCCCAACTTACAATGTTTCAACTTATGATTTTTTGACTTTACAATGATGCAAAAGCAATACAAATTCAGTAAAAGCCGTACTTCAAATTTTGAATTTGTATCTTTTCCCCAGGCTAGCCATATGTGGTACGATCTTCTCTTGTGATGCTGGGCAGTGGCAGCAAGTCACAGCTCCCAGTCAGACATGCAATCATGATGGTAAACAACTGATACACTTACGACGACTCTGTACCCATACAACCATTTCCGCTTTCACTGTTAGTACAGTATTCAATAAGTTACATGAGATATTCAGCACTTTATTACAAAACAGACATCATATAAGATGGTTTTGCCCAACTGCAGGCTAATGCGTTTCGAGCACATATTCAGTAAGTTTAGTTTAGTTCAGTCACTCAGTCGTGTCCAACTCTTTGCGACCCCATGAACCGCAGCATGCCAGGCCTCCCTGTCCATCACCAACTCTCGGAGTTCACCCAAACCCATGTCCATTGAGTTGGTGATACCATCCAACCATCTCATCCTCTGTCGTCCCCTTCTCCTCCTGCCTTC
>NW_011484839.1:421183-427832 GCF_000754665.1 Bison bison bison | reverse complement strand
ACACCACAGTTCAAAAGCATCAATTCTTCCGTGCTCAGCTTTCTTTATAGTCCAACTCTCACATCCATAAATGACTACTGGAAAAACCATAGCCTTGCCTAGACAGACCTTTGTTGACAAAATAATGTCTCTGTTTTTTAATATGCTGTCTAGGTTGATCATAACTTTCCTTCCAAGGAGTAAGTGTCTTTTAATTTCATGGCTGCAATCACCATCTGCAGTGATTTGGGAGCCCCCCAAAATAAAGTCTGACACTGTTTCCACTGTTTCCCTATCTATTTCCCATGAAGTGATGGGACCAGATGCCATGATCTTCGTTTTCTGAATATTGAGCTTTAAGCCAACTTTTTCACTCTCTGCTTTCACTTTCATCAACAGGCTCTTTAATTCTTCTTCACTTTCTGCCATAAGGGTGGTGTCATCTGCATATCTGAGGTTATTGATATTTCTGCCGGCAATCTTGATTCCAGCTTGTGCTTCTTCCAGCCCAGCGTTTCTCATGATGTACTCTGCATATAAGTCAAATAAGCAGGGTGACAATATACAGCCTTGATTTACTCCTTTTCCTATTTGGAACCAGTCTGTTGTTCCATGTCCAGTTCTAAGTGTTGCTTTCTGACCTGCATACAGATTTCCCAAGAGGCAGGTCAGGTGGTCTGGTATTCCCATCTCTTTCAGAATTTTCGACAGTTATTGTGATCCACACAGTCAAAGGCTTTGGCATAGTCAATAAGGCAGAAATAGATGTTTTTCTGGAACTCTCTTGCTTTTTTGATGATCCAGCAAATGTTGGCAATTTGATCTCTGGTTCCTCTGCCTTTTCTAAAACCAGCTTAAACATCTGGAAGTTCACGGTTCACATATTGCTGAAGCCTGGCTTGGTAAGTTAGATGCATTAAATGCATCTCAACATGATACTTTCCACTTACGATGGGCTTGTTGGGATGTAACTCCGTCATAAGTCAAGAAAAATAGGTCTACAGGTAGTCTACAGAATATTTATAAATAAATTAACCAGATTTCGAGTTTTTAACTTGGAAACATTTGAGACATTTAACTCAGTATGTTAACTTGCTCGGCAAAAGTGAGTATAAAAGTTTAGTTTGGGTATCTGAAATTTAGAAAGCAATATATAAAGCACGAACATCTAGTATATATTAAGCATTGAACTAGTAGTCAGAGACCCCAATAGTGCCTTCCTGCAGTTCACAGTCCAGGGGGAACTACAACCAGCAAATGCCATTAGGAACATAGCAAGAAATATTCTGTGGTGTTTCTTGGGAAATGCATGGGAACACAGAAGGAAAGACATCTAACCTGGGTTTGGAAAGTCATAGAAGGTTTTATAGAGCAAGGTGAAACCTGAAAATTACATAGGAGCCAGCCAGATACAAGAGGGGTAGGAGAGACATTCGAGGCAACCTGTGCTAAGACCTAGAGGTGAGAAAGATCACGATCTACCTACAGGGCAGGCAGAAGCTTTGTTAGTGGATGTTAGTGGAGCCCAATACAGGAGAGGAGGTATTAACCCCACAGGAGGGCCAGTCATCTATTAACCCCTTAGCTAGGGGCCACAAAGAGTCAGACTCGACTGAGCACACACACACATACGCACACTTGCACGCGCGTGCTTGCACACAAGTTACTGTATTCATATGCCTATACTGACCATTATTAGTGACATCCTTAGAGGTGATTTTTACCATGAAGTCCTCAATTACACTTTTTTCCCCCTAGGTTGACTTACTATTGTTTGTTATTCTCAGTTTTGTTCATTGTTCCTATTGTTTGGGTTTGGGTTTTGTTCTTGCTTTTTTCATTAATTTCAGTTTGGGAGTCATCTTGGGCACAACAGGTGCCCAAGGTCTGCAGAAAGGTGCGTTGTTTGTCTATGGAGTGGATACAAAGATGAGTAAGGAAAGGGGCTTGCCTTTGAAAAAGCAGTTAGCCTAGAGGGATAATGGAAATGGTTCTTGCAGTAGTACAGATAGTTCAGTAGTATGCTAATAGTGGGGGAGGGTGCAAGTCAAACAGTACGCACAGCATCCTCCAGCCACATCAAGCCTCGGGTATGTTTTGTTTAACTTCACGAGTGACTATAAAATATTTGAATTAATTGTCAATAGTTGAAAATTAAGAACTTCTTCAAAATCTCTATTTCAGGCTTCTCTTGAAAAATAAAAAGTTTTTGCCACACTGGACCTGTCTGTCATTCCATACGATGGTAACTGGCCAGAGCTGCTGGGTAACTACTGCACATGCGTCACTAGGACTTCCGCCCCTACTCTGCCCCACTCTTTTACTCCCCACTTCCATCACTCATTTATGTTATTTCTATATGTCTATGCCAGGCCCGCATAGACAGTGACGCTAATCACCCATCGTGTAAATGCATAGGAAAATGTCATGAAGGCTACGCCCCATACCTCAATAGAGATTACCTGTGAGAAGGGTCATGGAGTGGAGAGACATTCTATTTTCCAATTTACATCTGCATTTTTGAAGATTTTAGAACAAGAATGTTTTATTATTATAATGTTACAAATCAATGTTTATTAAGAAGTTATAATCATGTGTGTAGAAAACTAAAAATACCTTAAGAGCAGAATAAATGGATTATTAGACATTCTTAGAAGGGAGAGATATTATCTTCAACTGAGAAAATTCTCCGGGAATGAGTTGTGAGATTATGCTAGAATCTCAACTTGGTTCATTATTTGACATTTAGCAGGACAGATGCTATATGAGAAAAGTGTTAGTTGCTCAGTCGTGTCTGACTCTTTGGGATCCCATGGACTGTAGCCTGCCAAGACTCCTGTGTCCATGGAATTCTCCAGGCAAGAATACTGGAGTGGGTAGCCATTCCCTTCTCCAGAGGATCTTCCTGACCCAGGGATCAAACCTAGGTCTCCCACATTGCAGGCAGATTCTTTACTGTCTGAGCCACCAGCGGCAATGTATTTTCAGTGAGTAGATTCCAGAACACGTATCAGTCAAACTGGAAGGTCAAATAGGACTAGAATAGGTGAAACCCTGGACATAGTAGGTGACATTGAAGAAAAAAATCAGCCGTAGACTAGTCTGTTGTTCTCTTTTTGCTTTTATTAGTACAAAAATCAGCAAGACCAGGATTCATATCTATTTAAGATGAGAACGTGTGGGCCAGTTGGGCTTTTGCCTGTCCCATACAGAGACACAAAAACGCATGATCATGAGTTGGGCAAACCCCAGAAAAACCTTATTCTTCTCGATACATCCTAAGGACAAGGGTATGTTCAAATGAATAAACACTATTTAAGCAGCTCAATCAGGCAGAAATAATGGTCCTGGTAATTTTGATCTTCTCAGCTTATTCTCTGAGCTCCCTAAAAGAATTCTTTAATCAAATTTTATTTTTCAGTTTCCATTAAAACCTAAAATAAGAGAATCCCAAGCATGTTTCCAAAGTCTACAGAAAGCAATGAAAATAAACTTAATCGTCAGCTGGAATACAGCAAATAAAAAGAAATCATTCTTCCTCTCACTGAGTTTTCAGGAAAGAGGTAACACAAAAATCACAGTTTTTAAATCCATAAGGAACTGCAATTATTTGCCTATACTTCCAATTTATGGCTCTGCAGACAAACCAGTTTTACTATGAAGATTCTTAAAATAATCCCCTTCATCTTAAAAGAAGTTTGGATGAGATGAATCTGTTAGTCCTCCTAGCTCTGGGAGCCTATGCTTTATGACAGTAAATTCTCTCAAACAGCTGTTGTTTTTTAAATAACTAATTAACACTACCATGGCTGGCTACTACAGTTAATTGGGGGAAAAAAAGTCTAGCAATGAATTATTTCAATCCATGTGGTGATTTCTTTATTATGGGTTATCTCTAAATTTCTAATGTGATTGTTTTATTATAAAAATAATGACAATATCCATTAAATACTGAGTGTTTTTATGTGCCAGACACTTAACTGGTGGTGTCTTTTTTAATCTTGACATCAATCTATTAAGTAGAATTTAACGTCCCCCATTTTATATATTAGAAAACTAAGGCTCCAAGCGTTAAATACCTTCCCAAGGTCTCAGAGATAAGAAATGATGGAGCCAGGACTCAAATCCAAATTGATTTTCTGCCAAAACTTTTGTTCTTATTTGTTCCACCACACAGTGTCCAGATTTAAAGAGAAGCTGTTTTTTATCAGAAGAAGCCAAATTTAATCTATCCCTTTGATTGATTGATTTAGTGATAGACCATATAGTCTCTATTAATAAGACTCCAATAAGGAAATAGGAGCCAATTTTTCCTATCATTGTTCATTCTTCACATTTTAATATAGATTTATATTTCCCTGTAGTTATAATGCTCACCTAAAAAGAATCAGAGAGCTGTAATTATTTTCATTGTCTCAAACATGATCTGCACTTTTAAGAAGATTCTTAGAAATATGTATCGTAGGCCTCCCACCCACTCCCAAGCATAGCTTTATTACTCAACCATCTGCATAGTTCCCTTGACAAAGAGCATGTCACTTTCATACTTAATAGCTGAGTAGGATTGATATGATACCAAACAAATGCCTTTCTGTTCAAGAGAATCTATACTTGAGAAAACATGTTTCCCCCAGGAAGCCTCCATTTATCCACCAGGATGAATCATGAAGATGGGTGACAAAGGCAATTCCCCCAAAGAGAGGATTTGCTCACGTGCTTTGATTGGTTGGGCTTTCAGCTCTGAAAAGTACACCTGCAAATTAAGCATGTGAATTATCTTCTCAATGTCTTCTCAGTTTTGTTCCTTTCAGTGGGAGAAGAGTAAGGCAGTGTTTAGACCCAAAGCACTTTCCAAATGGAACACGCAAGTTGGATCTAAACATTTACTAAGACATGCTCTGAGTCCAGTCATATTATTTCAAACAGAAACATCATTTGGCCAGACAGAGCCGATTCCAACATTCACTGTGGCTACAAAAGGATTCTGTTTTGGCCAGCAAAGACTTCCAAAAAAACATTGCTAGCCATCCATGGAAAAGGAGTGAGTGCCCCCTGGTGAAAATGTGGGAAATGTTTCCATATGTTATTTTTGGCTGGCAAGAAGGTGCAGATGTCTTCACAATAAAAATATACTCACTAGGAGTGCTCGTCTCCTTGAGAAGAGTTGGCACAGTTTGGAGCACTGGATCCACAGTGTGGCAAAGACACACAAAGAGGGGAAGACTGTCAAAGCCATCACCAAGACACAGCTAAGGGGCAGGCACCCACGTTACTAAAGCTGGGGATAATGGGTGACTTTTGTTGCATTTTCTCCTACCCCTGTTAGAAGGTTTCTTTTTCTGCCCCTCTCCAAACCCATTCTCCACTCATTTCCACGCTGCTCTGTGTCCTGGAAGCTGATCTTTAGAGATTCTGTAAACCTATGTCCTTGTTCTGTGGTTTCTAGTTGGATTCAACCAAGGGAAGTCACCACCAGATGATCAGAGGTGGGAGGAGAGAGACACTGGACCTCCCTCTTTGCCAGTACAGGTTGGGAGGGATTATGTCCCTCAACCTATATCTCAGCTCTCTAATGTACCTTTCCCACTCCAGGGTCTGGTGAACTTTCCCTTCCAAAGTCCCTTCAGGCTTACAGTTGCTCTTTCCTGTCTCTGGCTTGGGGCACTTCACCTTTCTTTATTGTGCTCCCTTAATCCTGCCCACACATTTGTATAAAGTCCATACGGTAAACATATCCTCTTAGCCCTTGTGAGCATATCATCGTCACTTATCCTCATATCCTCTGACACAGTACTTTGCATTTGTTTCCAGTTTTCCACAATAGGCTTCTATCCCAATGCAACTGCAGGGACGCTGAAGGTTACTGGTTGTCCCCGTTACACCGGTTCTGACCACGTGGATTGGGGTAAGGTCAGAAGAATCAGAAGGTGGGGCCTTTGTTTGCAGGGTCTTACCCACCATCCTATTCTCCAGGGGTTTAATTAAGACAATTGCCACTCTCTCTGGAGAAGGAAATGGCAACCCACTCCAGTATTCTTGCCTGGAGAATCCCAGGGATGGGGGAGCCTTGTGGGCTGCCGTCTGTGGGGTCGCACAGAGTCGGACACGACTGAAGCGACTTAGCAGCAGCAGCAGCCACTCTCTTTCCAACTGCTGGCTTGCACTGCTTCTCTACATTTTGAACAGGAAAAAGAAAGACTGTTCACATTCAGCCTTCCCCTATCTCACTAGGAGGGAAGAAGAACACGGTGTGCTCTCAGGAGGGATCTAGACAATTAAGCAAACAGTGGACTGGTTCTGTGGATCTGGAGTTGGCAAGACTGGGCACTCTGCAAACGGCAGGAACAGAAGGGCAGCATGTTGAGTTAGCTTCCAGGGTATCCAGCCCAGAGTTTTTTAAACAAAAGAAAACAGGCATGGTTGGACCCTGCTAGTTAGACCTGTGCTCCAAAGATCCATGCTTCCTTTGTTAGTCTACTATAAAACGGTCATCCAAGATCTTGCCTAAATATACTTTATTGATGCTGTGAATGGCAATGATAAGGACAGGAGTATGGACTTTGACGCTAAACCTGGAGTCAACTCCCAGATCCACTCCCATCTTCAGTTCAGTTCAGTTCAGTCGCTCAGTTGTGTCCGACTCTTTGTGACCCCATGAATCACAGCATGC
>NW_011484839.1:420236-421083 GCF_000754665.1 Bison bison bison | reverse complement strand
AGCCCAACTCTCACATCCATATATGACCTCTGGAAAAACCATAGCCTTGACTAGACAGAACTTGGTTGGCAAAGTAATGTCTCTGCTTTTGAATATGCTGTCTAGGTTGATCATAACTTTCCTTCCAAGGAGTAAGCATCTTTTAATTTCATGGCTGCAGTCACCATCTGTAGTGATTTTGGAGCCCAGAAAAATAAAGTCAGCCACTGTTTCCACTATTTCCCCATCTATTTCCCATGAAGTGATGGGACCAGATACCATGATCTTAGTTTTCTGAATGTTGAGCTTTAAGCCAACTTTTTCACTCTCCTCTTTCACTTTAACAAGAGGCTTTTTAGTTCCTCTTCACTTTCTGCCATAAGAGTGGTGTTATCTGCATATCTGACATTATTGATATTTCTCCCGGTAATCTTGATTCCAGCTTGTGCTTCCTCCAGCCCAGCGTTTCTCATGATGTACTGTGCATATAAATTAAATAAGCAGGGTGACAATATACAGCCTTAATGTACTCCTTTTCCTATTTGGAACCATGTTCTTCCATGTCCAGTTCTAAGTGTTGCTTTCTGACCAGCATACAGATTTCCCAAGAGGCAGGTCAGGTGGTCTGGTGTTCCTATCTCTTTCAGAATTTTCCACAGTTATTGTGATCCACACAGTCAATGGCTTTGGCATAGTCAATAAGGCAGAAATAGATGTTTATCTGGAACTCTCTTGCTTTTTCGATAATCCAGCGAATGTTGGCAATTTGATCTCTGGTTCCTCTGCCTTTTCTAAAACCAGCTTGAACATCTGGAAGTTCACAGTTCACATATTGCTGAAGCCTGGCTTGGAGAATTTTGAGCATTAC
>NW_011484839.1:410517-420136 GCF_000754665.1 Bison bison bison | reverse complement strand
TTTGGCATTGCCTTTCTTTGGGATTGGAATGAAAACTGACCTTTTCCAGTCCTGTGGCCACTGCTGAGTTTTCCAAATTTGCTCTCATATTGAGTGCAGCACTTTCACAGCATCATCTTTCAGGATTTGAAAGAGCTCCACTGGGATTCCATCACCTCCACTAGCTTTGTTCGTAGTGATGCTTTCTAAGGTCCACTTGACTTTGCATTCCAGGATGTCTGGATCTAGGTTAGTGATCACACCATCATGATTATCTGGGTCATGAAATCTTTTTTGTATAGTTCTTCTGTGTATTCTTGCCACCTCTTCTTAATATCTTCTGCTTCCGTTAGCTCCATACCATTTCTGTCCTTTATTGAGCCCGTCTTTGCATGAAATGTCCCCTTGGTATCTCTAATTTTCTTGAAGAGATCTCTAGTCTTTCACATTCTATTGTTTTCCTCTATTTCTTTTCATTGATCGCTGAGGAAGGCTTTCTTATCTCTTCTTGCTATTCTTTGGAACTCTGCATTCAGATGCTTATATCTTTCCTTTTCTCCTTTGCTTTTCATTTCTCTTCTTTTCACAGCTATTTGTAAGGCCTCCTCAGACAGCCATTTTGCTTTTATGCATTTCTTTTTCTTGGAGATGGTCTTAATCCCTGTCTCCTGTACAATGTCACAAACCTCCGTCCATAGTTCATCCGGCACTCTGTCTATCAGATCTAGCCCCATAAATCTATTTCTCACTTCCACTGTATAATCATAAGGGATTTGATTAGGTCATACCTAAATGATCTAGTGGTTTTCCCTACTTTCTTCAATTTAAGTCTGAATTTGGCAATAAGGTGTTCATGATCTGAGCCACAGTCAGCTCCCGGTCTTGTTTTTGTTGACTGTATAGAGCTTCTCCATCTTTGACTGCAAAAAATATAATTAATCTGATTTTGGTGTTGACCATCCGGTGATGTCCGTGTGTAGAGTCTTCTCTTGTGTTGTTGGAAGAGGGTGTTTGCTATGACCAGTGCTTTCTCTTGGCAAAACTCTATTAGCCTTTGCCCTGCTTCATTCCATACTCCAAGGCCAAATTTGCCTGTTACTCCAGGTGTTTCTTGTCTTCCTACTTTTGCATTCCAGTCTCCTATAATGAAAAGGACATCTTACTGTGTGATAAAGGACAAATTTTACTTACTTTACTTCTGAGACTAACTGTCCTCAACCATCAAATGAAATGACAATACTTTTAGAATTGGGTGGTATTAAGGGTAAATGGCCCTGGAGAAGGGAATGGCAACCCATTCTAGTATTCTTGCCTGAAGAATCCCAAGGACAGAGGAGCCTGGCAGTCTATACTCATGGGGTCACAAAGAGTCAGACACGACTGAACAACTAACACACACAAGGGTTAATGGGGCTTCCCAGGTAGCTCAGTGGGTAAAGAACCTGCCTGCAATGCAGGAGATGCTGGAGACATGGATTCAATTCCTGGGTCAGGAAAATCCCCTGGAGGAGGGCACAGCAACCCATTCCAGTATTCTTGCATGGAGAATCCCATGATCAGAGGAGCCTGGTGGGCTACAGTCCATAAGTCACAAAGAGTTGGACACGACTAAAGTGACTGAGCATTACACAGCACAGCATAAGGGTAAACGAGGGCTTAGCAGGTAGCGCTAGTGGTAAAGAACCCGTCTGCCAATGCAGGAGACATAAGAGACATGGGTTCAATCCCTGGGTCAGGAAGATCTCCTAGGGGAGGACATGGCGACCTACTCCAGTATTCTTGCTTGGAGAATCCCCTAAACAGAGGAGTCTGAGGGGCTGCAGTCCATGGTGTCTCAAAAAGTCAGACACAACTGAATTGACTTAGCACGCACACAGGGGTAAATGAAATCATGGGGTCAAAGTACACCATCCCAGACACAGAGCCAGAACTCCAGGACGGGATTTTGCTTCCTCCCTTTTACTTCCCAAAGTATTGTAGGGTTCTATATCCTCACTAAAATTCAACGATTAGATCATCATAAAGAAAACTGCTTAGAGCTAACATAAGATGGCATTGTTCTGCACCAAGAAAATTTCTCCTTGCTTCCTTTCACATCTGCTCAGGACTGACATCCTAGGAATCATAAAATGAATGAAAAGAGTTAAATATTGAAGGCTTATTATACAACAGGCACAACACTAAGACTTTTAAAAATGTTATGCTTATCAAAAATATAAATGCACGTATTTAAGGTGTTAAAATAATTAATGATAATATACTGTATGATGCAGGGAACCCTACTCAATGCATTGTGGTGACATAAATAGGAAGGAAATCCAAAAGAGAAGGGATATATGTATATGTAGAACTGATTCACTTTCTGTACAATAGAAACTAACACAACAACATTGTAAAGCAACTATACTCCAATTAAAATTTTTTTAATTAAAAAAAAACACAGAATTTTAAAAATAGATCCTGTGGATCCCCTCTGCCTCTCCTCCTTTGGATGGGACAGATAAATAAAAATTATTTAAACATTGCTTATCAAAAACATCCTTATGGGATTTCCCTGGTGGTCCAGTGGTTAAGACTTCGCCTTTCAATGCAGGGAGTGTGGGTTCAGTCCCTGGTCAGGGAACCAAGATCCCACATGACTCATGGCCAAAAAATAAAAACATGAAGCAGAAGCAATATTGTGACAAATTCAATAAAGACTTTTTAAAAGGTCCATGTCAAAAAAAATGTAAAAATCCTTATTCTACGCTCATACTTGATTTCACTACGTATAGAATTCCAAGTGGGAGTAAATGTTTTCAAATTCTGAAAGCATTTCTCCATCATCTTCCAACATCCATTGTGGCTGTTGAGAAGTGTAAAACCATTCCGATTCCTGGTCCTTTTCCGTGTGGCTACTTTCCCCTCTCCCTCTTTTCTGAGATCTGTGGACCTGGTGTCAATCATTTTCCATCCAGTGTGCTGATATCTCAGTGGCCCTCCCTATCTGGGAATTAGCCCTTCATTTCTGAGAAATGTTCAGTTGTCTGTCCCTCCATGTTCTCTTTTTGGAACACCATCATTCAGATCTTATACTTTCTGGGCAGGTCCTCTCCATCATTTCATCTGTTTACTCAGCTTTCCAGGATATATTCTTCACTTCATCTTTCCCCTGGCTTAATCCTCAGTCTCTTCTATGGAATGTCTTGTTTCTGTTCTCACTTGGAATTACTGAGAGTTCTATTTTATTTTCTAAATGTTCCTTTTTAAAGCATCCTGTTCTTGCTTTATGCATACAATGATAAAAGGATTTTTTTTTCTTAATTTCTTTTCCCTGCATGGGCTCCATTTTTTCCCAGATTGTTTTGTTGTTATTGATTTTTTTTGTTGCTCATTTTTATTTCTATCTTTCAATGTTTAAGCTTTCTCTTATGTCTGGTAGTCCAGTGATCTGTGTATTTGAGAGTATGGAGATCGGAATTCTCCGACAGTCTAATGATTAGGACTCCAAGTTTTCACTGGGGTTCACTTCCTGGTGGGAGAACTAAAGTACCCAAGCCATGCACTGTGTCGGAAAAAAAAAAAAGGAGTGCGGAGAGAAAACACAATTATAAGTTCTGATTGAAAGATACTGACCATGAACTTGACTCGGTGATCTTGCTGGACCATTCCCTTGAAAAATATCCACAAAGTAGATCAAATTCTCTAGATAAGACTGACCACCTCCTAGGAAGGAAAAAAGCCAGAATGTCACTTCTGGAAACTGAGTGAAGGAAGAGTGGGAGGCCTTAGCAGCCAGAATGCATTGGCTCACTCAAATGCCTTGTTCACTTAAAAAGGGGACTCTGATGCCCAGCTTTACTCCACCCGTGAGCCTAAGGCTTGGTGTCTGTGGCTTAAATCAGATTGATTTTTAGCGTTCCACACTACAGACTTGCGATTCCATTTTCTGAAGTGTGCTAAGTTGCACACTATCCTATTTATCTATTAACAGCCTCTAAAAACTTATTGCTCTGTCTCCTCTCCCATTCATGTATTCAGCGCAAAACACCTTATTTAGGGCTTCCCTGGTGGCTTAGTGGTTAAGAATCCGTCTGCCAATGCAGGGAATATGGGTTCAATCTGTGCTCCGGGAAGATCCCACATGCCAGAGGGCACCGAAGCCTATGTGCCACCAACTACTGAGCCTGTGCTCTAGAGCCTGCATGCCACAACTACTGAAGCCTGCCTGCCTAGAGCCTGGGCTCTGCAACAGGAGAAGCCATGGCAATGAGAAGCTCGTGACAAGTAGCCCACACTTGCCGCAACTAGAGAAAGCCTGCATGCATCAACAAAGACCCAGCACAACCATAAATAAATGAATGAACAAATAAATCTTTAAAAAAAAAAAAAAACACCTTATTTAGTGGTGTTTCTGGAGAGAATGAAAGCAAATGAGTAAAATCCATGGATTCCAAACATTTTCTTTACTCAGATGTTCCAAGAAGCACTTTACGTACATTGCTTGATTTTTCTCCTCACAATCCCCCTCTAAGCAAAGTACAATTATTATCCCCATTTCACAGAGGTGGAAACCAAAGCTCAGAGGGATTAATTTACCCAAGGACACACAACCAATACAAGCCATAACTAGGATTTAAAATTTGCTCTGCCTCCAGACCCGCATTTGTTGTTGTCCCTGCTGTGTATGTGTGTGTGTGTGTTGTTTATGTTTTGGTTTTTTGGCTGAGAGACATGTGAGATCTTAGTTCCCAGACCTGGAGAAGTCCTAACCACTGGACTGCAGCCTCATTTTCATCCACACCGGGCTCCTCTGTCCACAGGATTTCCCAGGCCAGAATACTGGAATGAGTTGCCACTTCCTCCTCCAAGGGACCTTCCTGACCCAGGAATCAAACCTTCATCTCCTGCATTTCCTGCATTGGCAGGCACATTCTTTACCATTGAGCCCCCTGGGAAGTTGTACAGCAATCATGTAGATCTAAAAAGAAAAATACATGGTTGTGACTCTGGACCCTAATCTAAAGTCCCCTATGGTGAGCTTCCCTTGTGGCTCAGCTTGTAAAGAATCCACCTGCAATGCAGGAGACCTGGGTCTGATCCCTGGGTTGGAAAGATTCCCCTGGAGAAGGGAAAGGCTACCCACTCCAGTATTCTGACCTGGAGAATTCCATGGACTGTATAGTCTGCTGCTAAGTCACTTCAGTCGTGTCCGACTCCATGCGACCCCATAGACGGCAGCCCACCAGGCTCCCCCGTCCCTGGGATTCTCCAGGCAAGAACACTGGAGTGGGTTGCCATTTCCTTCTCCAATGCATGAAAGTGAAAAGTGAAAGTGAAGTCGCTCAGTCATGTCCGACCCTCAGCAACCCCATGGACTGTAGCCTTCCAGGCTCCTCCATCCATGGGATTTTCCAGGCAAGAGTACTGGAGTGGGGTGCCATTGCCTTCTCCACTGTATAGTCTATAGGGTTCCAAAGAGTCAGACACGACTGAGTGACTTTCACACTCACACACTCACATGGTGAACAGACATTATAACAAAACTTGACTAAATTTGAATTAAAATGCATTACACAAATATTTGTACTCTGACATCTTGGGTTTAGTTAAACAATTGTTTGAAAGTTTGGATTCCAACTGGCATCTTATTGGATTGTAATATACTGAGTAACATTCTAAATAAAATGCTGTTGAGTGAACAAAGAAGACTGAAATATGAGCTTCAGTGAATATTTTGATCAAAGTCAATAATTTCATCAGAGGTACTTCAGCTGGTAAAATAAGGTAGTCTAATATTCAAACTTTTTATAATGTGAGCGTACAAAATTAAATTTTCTCTCTCAGCTCCTGATCATTGTTTTTCATCAACTGTTTGAGGAAGTAAGAGAGATTCATAATGCTTTCTTCCATGAGGAGGAATCTGCTTTAGCATAAGACTCCTGGCCTGTCTGTGCCCCATCACCCATGCCAGATGAGAGCAAGTGAAGAGAAGAAACTGAAAATGCATAGTTCCCTCCCTTCCTCTCTTTCCTTTTCATAGGCTGATTGTCCACCAGAAGCATCTCCCCGCCCCCCTTATTCTAAGGTCCAGGGCTGCCTGTAACTAGTGTGTATGGATTCATCAGTGTTCCAACCAGAAAGAGATTTATTACAAGGAACTGGCTTATGAAATTGTGAGAGTTAGCTAGTATGCTAAGTCACTTCAGTTATGTCTGACTCTTTGCGACCCCATGGACTATAGCCCATCAGGCTCCTCTGTCCATGGGATTTCCCAGGCAAGAATACTAGAGTGGGTTGCCATTTCTTTCTCCAGAGGATCTTCCCTACCCAGGGATTGAACCCACATCTCTGATGCTTCCTGCATTGACAGGTGGGTTCATTAGCACCATTAGCACCATAAGGAGCATATCTGAGGTTATTGCTGGAAACTCTGGTGCAGAAGCGGATGCTGTCATCCACAGGCTTAATCGGTCCTTCCTCAAGGAAACCTATTTTGCTCTTAAAGACTTTCAACTGATTAGTTCAGACCCACACAGATTATCCAGGATAATCTCCTTTACATAAAGTGCACTGATTACAGATGTTGATCACATCTGCAAAATACCTTCACAGCAACACCTAGACTGGTGTTTGACTGCCAAGGGGATACATAAAACTGACTATGACAATAGTAAGTTAATTGCTGACCCAGGCCTAAGTCACATTCTCAGATACCAGCTTTCCTTCACACATAGTTCAAGACGTAGTTATTTGAATAAATGTATGAATGAATGATTTTCTCTATCTGCTTACCCTTCTCAATATTTTTGGAACTCAGGATGCAAGAATGGTTACAATCCATTGTAGCCTCTCAAATTCATCCCACCCTTCCCCCACTTCCCAGGCTGAGTCCAGTAGGTTTGAGGAGCAACCGTAGCCAAGAAAGGAGGTCAACAGCAGAGAAGAAATGCCCCAGGGGGCAGAGTGGTCCCCATGGCATTGCCTGCAGCCCAAAACATTGTGGGAGTACCCAATTTAGGGCTTTGAGCAAATCCAAAGCAAGTTTCCCTCAACCTCAGATTGGAACAGGAAAGCAATTCAGTATTTCTCATGATCCCCAATGGGATGCAGAAGTAGCTGGTGAAGATTAAAGCTAGAAAACTTGGCTTCCAGAAGTGAAGGACAACACAGAAGCTTGGATCAAGGACCCAGACCACATGGCCCCATCGCAGCAAATGCCAGCAGGGTGACTTGCAGGCCCAGGAGACTCAATATCCGTCTTCTACAAAACTGTGACAGGAGTTAAAGAAACTAGGTATAGCCCAGGAGAATCACGCAGAGTCGAGTGGAATGGACCCTGAATTATTTTTTGTACCATCTTCCACCATCCCTCTCAGGATGGACGTTCAATAAGCAAATTATGTTGGATTATGGAAAAATAGCTTTACATGTCCCACATATCAGAATTTGTGGACAGATATTCATGTCTAGCTACACAAAGAGACTGAGACTGATGCTGAGGACTGCAAGCACTTTAATCTCAAAGCCTACCTCCTTTCCTTCCTTCCTTTCTTTCCCTCTTTTTCTGTTTCTTTCCTTCTTCCTCTCTTACTTTTTCTGTGAAATAGACACTTTTAGATCTTTCATCATTTTGTGTTGCTGTTGTTTAGTCACTAAGTCACATCTGACGGTGGGTTCCCATGGACTGCAGCCTGCCAGGCTTCTCTGTCCATGGGATTCTTCAGGTAAGAACACTGGAGTAGGTTGCCATTTCCTTCTCCAGGGGATCTTCCCAACCCAGGGGTCAAACCCACATCTATTGCACTTGCAGGCGAAGTCTTTACCACTGAGCCTCCAGGGAAGCCCTTCATCATTTTACAGCTAAAAGTGTGACCTGAAGTGTCCAGAATCTTCTTAAGAACAGAAGAGACAATAATGTCTGTTATTGGAACAGAAAAAAAAATGCTATTACCACCAAAAAACTGTGCAATTATATGACAGGATAGGCATGTTAACTAACCTTATAGTGTTCATCATTTTGTGATGTAAGTGTGCCTCAAATCCTCACATTGTACACCTTAAACTTACTCAATGTTATATGTCAATTATATCTCAATAAAGCTGGAAAAAATGAAATGAATCAATGAGTTCAACAAACTATAGCCTTGTCTCATGTGCACCTCCCCATCTATATGTCATACTTCCATAAAAGTTCAAAATATGTACCTATAGATTATCTACTGGGTTGGAGTTGCTGAAAGTGGAACATACCTTTCATGGCAATGCAGGTATATGTGCTTATGTATGGATTCAGACTCTCTGAAAAGGAATTCCCCAAGTGTAGCTTTAAATTATTTTATTGAGTACTGTTAGTTCTCAGTTCTGGCAAAAGTGGCCTTAAAATTTAGATTATAATTTTCCTGGGGTTGAGCGACTAAATATGAGGCCTAACCAAAAATAAAGATAGTCTTTCTATCTGTGAATGTCGTCAACAATATCTCTGACAAATAATTAAAGTTTTGCTCACTCAGTAGCCATTTATTAGGTATTTACTATATCTAGAGTTCCATTCCAGTCCCAGGGGATACAGTAGTGAGGAAGATGGGCACTCTGGCTGCTCTCAGGGAATGTATGTTCTGGTGTTGTTCAGTCTCTAAGTCATTTCCAACTTTGTGCAACCCCATGGACTGCAGCATGCCAGGCTTACCTGTCCTTCACTATCTCCCAGAGTTTGCTCAAATTCATGTCCACTGAGTCCGTGATGCCATCCAACTGTCTCATTCTCCGTTGCCCCTTTCTCCTCCTACCCTCAATTTTCCCCAGCATCACAGTCTTTTCCAATGAGTTGGCTCTTTGCATCACGTGGCCAAATTATTGGAGCTTCACTATCAGTCTTTCCAATGAATATTCAGGACAGATTTCCTTTAGGAGTGACTGGTTTGATCTCCTTGCAGTCCAAGGGACTCGCAAGAGTCTTCTCCAACACCACAGTTCAAAAGCATCAATTCTTGGGCACTCAGCCTTTTTTATGGTCCAACTATCATGTTCATACATGACTGCTGGAAAATTGGTTAGACAGATTGGTTAGACAGATCATTGTTGGAAAAGTCTACCCCCAATAACTTTAATTATTAAAAATGGCTTCCAAACCCAAGTGTCCATTGACAGATGAATGGATAAAGAATATGTGGTATATATACACAATGAAATGTTCAGTTCAGTCTCTCAGTCATGTCCCACTCTTTGCGACCCCATGAATCGCAGCACGCCAGGCCTCCCTGTCCATCACCAACTCCCGGAGTTCACTCAAACTCATGTCCATCAAGTTGGTGATGCCATCCAGCCATCTCATCCTCTGTCGTCCCCTTCTCCTCTTGCCCCCAATCCCTCCCAGCATCAGAGTCTTTTCCAATGAGTCAACTCTTCGCATGAGGTGGCCAAAGTACTGGAGTTTCAGCTTTAGCATCATTCCTTCCAAAGAAATCCCAGGGCTGATCTCCTTCAGAATGGACTGGTTGGATCTCCTTGCAGTCCAAGGGACGCTCAAGAGTCTTCTCCAACACCACACTTCAAAAGCATCAATTCTCCGGTGCTCAGCCTTCTTCACAGTCCAACTCTCACATCCATACATGACCACTGGAAAAACCATAGCCTTGACTAGATGGACCTTTGTTGGCAA
>NW_011484839.1:403516-410417 GCF_000754665.1 Bison bison bison | reverse complement strand
CAGGCCTTGACTAGATGGACCTTTGTTGGCAAAGTAATGTCTCTGCTTTTGAATATGCTATCTAGATTGGTCATAACTTTCCTTCCAAGGAGCAAGCGTCATTTAATTTCATGGCTGCAATCACCATCTACAGTGATTTTGGAGCCCCCAAAAATAAAGTCTGACACTGTTTCCACTGTTTCCCCATCTATTTCCCATAAAGTGATGGGACCAGATGCCATGATCTTAGTTTTCTGAATGTAGAGCTTTAAGCCAACTTTTTCACTCTCCTCTTACTCAGTCATAAAAAAAGAATTAAATAATGCCATTTGCAGCAACATGAATGGACCTAGAGATTATCATACTAAGTGAAGTAAGTCAGTCAGAGAAAGATAAATATATGATTTTGCTTATTTTGTGGAATCTTTTTTTTTAAGTTGGTACAAATGAACTTATTTACAAAGCAGAGTCAGACTCAAACAGACATAGAGAACAAACTTACTGCTACCAAAAGGAAAGGGGGGTGGGTATAAATTAGGAACTTGGAATTAAAATATACACACTAATCAACAGGACCTACTGTGTAGCACAGGGAATTACATTCAATGTCTTTTAATAACCTATAATGGAAGAGAATGTAAGAAAAAGAAAAATATATATATATAATATGTATATACAACTGAATCACTTTTCTGTACACGTGAAACTAACACCACACTGTAAATCAACTATATTTCAATAATTTTTTTTTAAAGAGATGGCTTCCAAAGTCTCTATCCCCATGGAATTCACCCAATGTCATCTACAAAGGAGCAGAACAGACTTCCAGGTCTCCTGAGCCTCCTTTTCTCTGGACTCAGCAGTCTTGGTCCCTTTCCCCTTAATCACGTTTGATACCATTTCATTTACCCCACTTTCCAGCCATCCTCTGGGGACAAGCTCCAGATTGGCAAGATACTGATTAAAGTCCTAGACTCAGAACCAGACACTAATACAATATTCTAGGTGAGACTTGACCTAGAGCAGGGTTTCTCCACCTTACACAACTGACATTTGGGAGAGGATAATTCTTCGTGTTGGGGGCTGTCCTGTGCATGGTATAACGTGGAGCAGCATCCCTCGTTTCTAGCTGTGACAACTAAAGGTCTTCAGACCTTGCCAATGTCCCCTGGCCGACAAAATGGCGCCGAGTTAAAAACCACTGACCTAGAAACGGCACAATGGCCCGGGTTTCTGTCTGGACTCTCTACATCTACCCGTAAGCCTCCAAATTGTCAACTTTACATGGACTTCTCAGGCAATAACTACAAGTTTTATCTTGCTTGCCCTAAACTACATCACCCAAAATAATTATGTACACACATAAAATAAAGCGGAATAAAAAGACAACTGCCCAGAAAAATACAAAAGTGGTGCTGCGACCCCAAAGAAGACACTCTCTCTCTCTTTGCTCCAATAAAATAAAGTTAGTCATTTTATTTTTACATCCATGTTTCTTTCAGGAGAGAACTGTCAGAGTAGAATTAAACAGGCAAGATTTGAGGCTCGGTGACCAGATGAAAGAGACCCCAGGTTCAGAAACAAAGTAGGCGTAAGTTTAATTTCCCACCAACCCCACCCCCCACCCCATTATGCCGGGGAGGCGTTGACGGAAGTTTATGGGAACGATAGAGTTCCAGCAGACTGTCAGATTCTTAGCACCCTCAAGAGTTGTCCAAGTCAAAATCAAAAATCTGTTCTCCATCGTATGCTTAATAAACAGAACTTATCCTTGACTGAATGAATAACAGTCTGGTGTGTACAAAGCAGATTAGGTGGACAGTACACTTTTACCCTAGAACTGAAGGAGAATCTCAATCAGGCTGAATTTAGCTTAGCTGGTACACTTTTGAAATGGGCAATAGACTGGATCCTGGTTACTTTGTAAGCCATAGAAGTTCAAGTTTGTGACTAATGTTAGTTTAACATTTCTCTTTCGGGACAGACTAGAATTCTTTTTCTGGAACGAGATCAGCTTGCCACCAAATCCTACTTTGGGAATAGGCAGTGTAAACCCTTAGTGGGGTTAGAAGGTAACCCTTAGAAGGTAAACAAAGTGATCTATTCTCTTTTTTTCTTCTTTTTCGTGTCTGTAACAAATGCACTTTGAGTGAGCCTTCTTAAGAGTTGTGGGGAGGGTGGGCAGAGACAGTAGACACATTATTTTGTGTTTGGTGTGCATAACTGGAGGAATTTCTTCAGGCTTGGGGTAGGAAGCAGGCAGTGAAAGGCCAATGGTTGATTCCTTTGTGTGGTTTTTATTGTGCATGACTAAATGTATTAGACATGTTGGATCACAGAGAATATGCATCTGTGAATCACGGCCCTGTTGAATTTGTATGTGTTTTGCCTGCTAATATCAGCTGCCCGTTCCAGCTACAAAAGACCTCCCTATTAACATGATATCTGAATTACCTTAATAAAATTAGAGTCAGAACGTGCTATGTGAGTCTTCTGCAAGAAACAAAGATCTTTCCCAATGCCTTATATATATATATATATATATACACTGATTTTCTGTGATTCATGTTTTCTTCAAAATAAGAAAAGATGAGGGATGATGTGGAAGTAGGCAGGCATTGCACAGACTAGGGAATGATGGACATAATAGGTTTTAGAAACAATTCTTTATAGCCTCCAACAAACTCCAAGTAAATGCACATTTTTTAATGTAATCTTTCCAACAAAAAAACCATTAAACCTCTACTATATGAACGGAGTTTGGCTTAGCTAGATCATGTTCCATTTAGTCGATGGAAAACTACTGATTCAAAGGACAGACACTTCTGTAAATAGATGGGTGTGTTTTTATTCTTTTGTGGATGGAGAAGTAATAAAGTATTGCACCGGGCTCCTACCAGACACCAGGGGGAGAAAGCTGAATGTCCTAAGGTTTTCATCAGCTTTATTGTCATTCCTTGGAAGAAGAAAAATGAGATTTACTTAATCGCAGAAGTATGACAAATTTCTTTCTTTGAATCCCAGAATGTTTTCCAGTGAAGATTTTCAATTGAGAGAGATTATTATTTAGGGGGGAAATCCTTGACAACGTCTTTGCTCCCTGTTTTAAAATCCCTCACCAAGAAGATTACTGCTAGCTTTATTGCAGTGTCACAAAGCCAGGTGCTTTGTGTGTAAAACAAAGGTAGCGAGGTGTTTGGAAAGAACTCTGGACCAAGAGTAAGGGGTCTGTGTTCCTGGCCCTCCCTCTACTGTATGACCTTAAATAAGTCACTGTCTTTCTCTCTGTCTTGGTTTCCCCGCTTGCACAAAAGGAGGGCTTTGAGCTAGATTATCTTCAAGGCCCCAGCAGCTCAAAGAAACCTCAAGATTAACTGTGTTCCTGCCTGCCAGCCAGATATCACTCTGAACAAACGCTTTCACTCTGCGTAATGTCTGTTTCCCCAGACACATCATGGAAGATATTTTCTACCTGAAGTTACAATCTCACCACTTACCTACCCCAATATCATTTAAGGGCTCCTCCTTCTGCTTTGAAGTTCAAAGAAAGAGAAGACTCTGCTTAATGAGAATGGCCCCTTTGAAATGTTCCCTCTGCAGCTGCAAGCTGGCTGATCCTGCACTGTACAAAGGCAAGAAGGCTATTGTGATGCAGATGTGCTCCAAGCTGCGTCGGCAGCAAGAACATTTCCATGGGTCTTTACTGTATTTCTTCTATTATTCATAGAACACAATGTAAATGAAGCCATAAATTTCACCCCCCCACACACTAGATGTAGAAAGAAGATAATGGAAATTGTGAATTATGAATGAATCACTGTTATTGTAATTCCTTAAGGATTCTGATGGAGATGATTAAATTCTCGCAAAGACACCGATTCGAAACTTTTATGCCGGAGTACTTAGTCATGCTGCTTGGAATTTCACAAGGAATGGCGTAGAGATGATCTTGCTTTTGCATTTACCTGCCAAATCTTCTCATAGATAATCTGCCTAGGCTTGGACCTTATTAAAGATGAAGATTTCATTCCTGCAGGAGGGAAAAGTGTTGCAAAATTACATATATCTTCCCACTAGTCAGACATATTGCTTGGGATCCTAAACACATAACAGGTGAAACCCTTTAACCCTGAGTTCTTGGAATTTATTTTTCTTTTAGAAAACAAAATAATTAGGAGTCCCTATCCTTCTTTAAAAACTGATCCAGCAACCTAATAAAGTCAAGGATGCAGATTTTCTTTCCCCTCTTTTAAATTTGTCTTGATAACAGGAATTCTGGTCAGCAATTATTCTCTCAACCCTGGTACACAATTCCTCTCAATAATGACAGTGGACCATGAGATTCAGAAGCCGTTCTGGTTTTGATAATGATAGAAAGTGATTAGAAGTACTTCACTGGGCTGAGACAAAGCCTCTGGAAAATTTCAACCTTAATCCACTTTAGTCTTGTGCCAGGCTTTTAGAAGGTTATAGTCCCCAAAATGAGATTTGAGATGATATTTAACAGTTCAAGTGTCATTCTAGAAGGAGTTCTCTTTTGCAGAACTCCAAAATAGATTTTTGACATTTTTATGCTACCAAATATGTATGCATTGATAAAGATATAGGCACATGCAAGCTTCTGTTCAGTAGTTGCTTTCAAGTCTCAAACACAAAATAGTTTAAAATTTAGAATATATGTGATTACGCAGGGTGTAAAAGGTACCATTGGAGAGTCTTCATAAAAGTTTCTGTTATTCACCAAAATGTAGTAGATGCAAAATGAACTAGGAGTTCTTAGGCAGCCAAGAACCCTTCCCTGATCCTCAATATCCTTATTTGCAAAATGAAAAATTTGGATTAGATGATGTCTAAGGTATTTTCCAGCTTTAACTTTCTCACTTCTTGAATAGAAAGCAAATTCAGTTCAGTTCAGTTCAGTTCAGTCACTCAGTCATGTCCAACTCTTTGCAACCCCATGAGTTGCAGCCAGGCCTCCCTGTCCATCACCAACTCCCAGAGTTCACCCAAACCCATGTCCATCAAGTCGGTGATGCCATCCAGCCATCTCATCCTCTGCCATCCCCTTCTCCTCCTGCCCCCAATCCCTCCCAGCATCAGAGTCTTTTCCAATGAGTCAACTCAATTGAGATGCAAATATTCTTACTTTACTGGGCCTAGGCTAGAAGATATATAAAAAGCTAGGACTCTAACCTCTATCATGAGGCCTTGGGAGTGTCCTGAAAGTCTTGAAAGGGTGTTGTCTATATAGAGCCAAGTTTGAGATCACAAATAAGGTCACTGGAGCTACTAGCCAAGAGGAGTCTTTGCCAGTTGCCAGAGGTGTGGTCAAGGCTTCCCTGGTAGCTTAGGGGTAGAGAACACTCCTGCCAACGCAGGAGACATGGATTCATACCTGGGTTGGGAAGAACTGGAGAAGGAAATGACAACCCACTCCAGTATTCTTGTCTGGAGAATCCCATGGACAGAGGAACCTAGTGGGCTACAGTCCATGGGCTGGCAAAAGAGTCAGACATGACTTAACAACTGAACAACAACAATTGTGTGTGAAGTCCCTGGCACGTATTGGATTTTACATGTGTGTGTGTGTGTGTGCTTGTGTGCTTAGTTGCTCAGTCATGCCCGACTCTGCAACCCCATTCACTTATATTCACATATACATGTGTGTGTGGGTATATACGTATATAGATATAACTACTCCAATATTCTTGCCTGGAGAATTCCATGGACAGAGGAGCCTGGTGGGTTACATTCCTTGGGGTCACAAAGAGTCAGACATGACTGAGCAACTAACACACACACACACACATACATTATATATATATATATATATATATACACACACACACACCTGAATAACTGAATCACTTTGCTGTACACCTGAGAAATTGTAAATGAACTACACTTCAATTTTTAAAAAAACAAAAGATTAAAATTAACATTTGTGAGGAATTTAATGATAAAAAATTAACAAGTTAAAATTATTTACTGATGCACTAATTTCACTTTTAAAGAACTGACCTTATAGCAATGATAAAACAGAAGAAGAAAAGTCAGTCACAGGGTGAAAAGCAATGTATCATTGTGATGAGCAGTATGGCCTCTAGGAATTCCAGAGCAAGGTTGCCTGTTCTGCCATGGCTCAGTTCAGTTCAGTCACTCAGTTGCGTCCAACTCTTTGAAACCCCATGGACCACAGCACACCAGGTCTCCCTGTCCATCACCAACTCCTGGAGTTTACCCAAACTCATGTCCATTGAGTCAGTGATACCATCCAACCATCTAATACTCTGTCATCCCCTTCTGCTCCTGCCTTCAATCTTTCCCAGCATCAGGGTCTTTTCAAATGAGTCAACTCTTCATATCAGGTGGCCAAAATATTGGAGTTTCAGCTTTAGTATCAGTCCTTCCAATGAACACCCAGGACTGATCTCCTTTAGGATGGACTGGTTGGGTCTCCTTGCAGTCCAAGGGACTCTCAAGAGTCTTCTCCAACACCACAGTTTCAAAAGCATCAATTTTCCGGCACTCACATTTCTTTATAGTCCAAATCTCACATCCACACATGACTACTGGAAAAACCATAGCCTTGACTAGATAGACCTTTGTTGACAAAGTAATGTCTCTGCTTTTTAATATGCTGTCTAGGTTGGTCATAGTTTTCCTGCCAAGGACTAAGTGTCTTTTAGTTTCATGGCTGCAATCACCATTTGCAGTGATTTTGGAGCTTAAAAAAAAGAACTCAGCCACTGTTTCCACTGTTTCCCCATCTATTTGCCATGAAGTGATGGGACCGGGTACCATGATCTTAGTTTTCTGAATGTTGAGCTTTAAGCCAACTTTTTCACTCTCCTCTTTCACTTTCATCAGGAGGCTTTTTAGTTCCTCTTCACTTTCTGCCATAAGGGTGGTGTCATTTGCA